>NC_136061.1:1571338022-1571418939 GCF_964261635.1 Lissotriton helveticus
GGTGGGTGAGGGTGAGGGTGAGTGAGGGTGAGGGTTGAGGGTGAGGGGTTGAGGGTGAGTGAGGGTGAGGGTGAGTGAGGGGTGAGGTGAGTGAGGGTGAGGGTGAGTGAGGGTGAGTGAGGGTGAGTGAGGGTGAGGGGTTGAGGGTGAGTGAGGGTGAGGGTGAGTGAGGGTGAGGGGTTGAGGGTGAGTGAGGGTGAGGGGTTGAGGGAGGGTGAGGGTGAGTGAGGGTGAGGGTGAGGGGTTGAGGGTGAGTGAGGGTGAGTGAGGGTGAAGGTGAGGGTTGAGGGTGAGTGAGGGTGAGTGAGAGTGAGGGTGAGTGAGGGGTTGAGGGTGAGGGGTTGAGGGTGAGTGAGGGTGAGGGGTTGAGGGTGAGTGAGGGTGAGGGGTTGAGGGTGAGGGGTTGAGGGTGAGTGAGGGTGAGTGAGGGTGAGTGAGGGTGAGTGAGGGTAAGGGTGAGGGGTTGAGGGTGAGGGTGAGGGTGAGTGAGGGTGAGGGTGAGGGTGAGGGGTGGAGTGAGGGTGAGGGTGAGGGTGAGTGAGGGTGAGTGAGGGTGAGTGAGGGTGAGGGTGAGTGAGGGTGAGTGAGGGTGAGTGAGGGTGAGTAGGGGTGAGGGTTGAGGTGAGTGAGGGTGAGGGGTTGAGGGTGAGTGAGGGTGAGGGTGAGTGAGGGTGAATGAGGGTGAGTGAGGGTGAGGGAGGGTGAGGGTGAGGGGTTGAGGGTGAGTGAGGGTGAGGGTGAGTGAGGGTGAGGGTGAGGGTGAGGGGTTGAGGGTGAGTGAGGGTGAGTGAGTGAGGGTGAGTGAGGGGGTGAGGGGTTGAGGGTGGGTGAGGGTGAGGGGTTGAGGGTGAGTGAGGGTGAGGGGTTGAGGGTGAGTGAGGGTGAGGGTGAGTGAGGGTGAGGGGTTGAGGGTGAGTGAGGGTGAGGGTGAGGGTGAGTGAGGGTGAGGGTGAGTGAGGGTGAGGGTGAGTGAGGGTGAGTGAGGGTGAGTGAGGGTGAGGGTGTGAGGGTGAGTGAGGGTGAGGGGTTGAGGGTGAGTGAGGGTGAGGGTGAGCGGTTGAGGGTGAGTGAGGGTGAGGGGTTGAGGGTGGGTGAGGGTGAGGGTGAGTGAGGGTGAGGGGTTGAGGGTGAGGGGTTGAGGGTGAGTGAGGGTGAGGGTGAGGGTGAGTGAGGGTGAGGGTGAGTGAGGGTGAGTGAGGTGAGGGTTGAGGGTGAGTGAGGGTGAGGGTGAGTGAGGGTGAGGGGTTGAGGGTGAGTGAGGGTGAGGGGTTGAGGGAGGGTGAGGGTGAGGGTGAGTGAGGGTGGAGGGGTTGAGGGTGAGTGAGGGTGAGTGAGGGTGAGTGAGGGTGAAGGTGAGGGCTTGAGGGTGAGTGAGGGTGAGTGAGAGTGAGGGTGAGGGGTTGAGGGTGAGGGGTTGAGGGTGAGTGAGGGTGAGGGGTTGAGGGTGAGTGAGGGTGAGGGGTTGAGGGTGAGGGGTTGAGGGTGAGTGAGGGTGAGTGAGGGTGAGTGAGGGTAAGGGTGAGGGGTTGAGGGTGAGGGTGAGGGTGAGGGTGAGTGAGGGTGAGTGAGGGTGAGGGTGAGGGTGAGTGAGGGTGAGTGAGGGTGAGTGAGGGTGAGGGTGAGTGAGGGTGAGTGAGGGTGAGTGAGGGTGAGTAAGGGTGAGGGGTTGAGGGTGAGTGAGGGTGAGGGTTGAGGGTGAGTGAGGGTGAGGGTGAGTGAGGGTGAATGAGGGTGAGTGAGGGTGAGGGAGGGTGAGGGTGAGGGGTTGAGGGTGAGTGAGGGTGAGGGTGAGTGAGGGTGAGGGTGAGTGAGGGTGAGGGTGAGGGGTTGAGGGTGAGTGAGAGTGAGGGTGAGTGAGGGGTTGAGGGTGAGGGGTTGAGGGTGAGTGAGGGTGAGGGTGAGGGTGAGGGGTTGAGGGTGAGTGAGGGTGAGGGGTTGAGGGTGAGTGAGGGTGAGGGTGAGTGAGGGTGAGGGTGAGGGTGAGTGAGGGTGAGGGGTTGAGGGTGAGTGAGGGTGAGGGAGGGTGAGGGTGGGTGAGGGTGAGTGAGGGTGAGGGTGGGTGAGGGGTTGAGGGTGAGTGAGATTGAGGGTGAGTGAGGGTGAGGGGTTGAGGGTGAGTGAGGGTGAGGGGTTGAGGGTGAGTGAGGGTGAGGGTGAGTGAGGGTGAGGGGTTGAGGGTGAGGGGTTGAGGGTGAGTGAGGGTGAGGGTGAGGGTGAGTGAGGGTGAGTGAGGGTGAGGGGTTGAGGGAGGGTGAGGGTGAGTGAGGGTGAGGGGTTGAGGGAGGGTGAGGGTGAGTGAGGGTGAGGGTGAGGGGTTGAGGGTGAGTGAGGGTGAGTGAGGGTGAGTGAGGGTGAGGGTGAGGGGTTGAGGGTGAGTGAGGGTGAGTGAGAGTGAGGGTGAGTGAGGGGTTGAGGGTGAGGGGTTGAGGGTGAGTGAGGGTGAGGGTGAGGGGTTGAGGGTGAGTGAGGGTGAGGGGTTGAGGGTGAGTGAGGGTGAGGGTGAGGGTGAGGGTGAGTGAGGGTGAGGGTTTGAGGGTGAGTGAGGGTGAGGGTGAGTGAGGGTGAGGGGTTGAGGGTGAGGGTGAGGGTCAGTGAGGGTCAGTGAGGGTGAGTGAGGGTGAGGGTGAGTGAGGGTGAGTGAGGGTGAGGGTGAGTGAGGGTGAGTGAGGGTGAGTGAGGGTGAGGGTGAGTGAGGGTGAGTAAGGGTGAGGGGTTGAGGGTGAGTGAGGGTGAGGGGTTGAGGGTGAGGGTGAGTGAGGGTGAGGGTGAGTGAGGGTGAGGGAGGGTGAGGGTGAATGAGGTGAGTGAGGGTGAGGGTGAGTGAGGGTGAGGGTGAATCAGGGTGAGTGAGGGTGAGGGTGAGGGGTTGAGGGTGAGTGAGGGTGAGGGTGAGTGAGGGTGAGGGTGAGTGAGGGTGAGTGAGGGTGAGGGGTTGAGGGTGAGTGAGGGTGAGGGTGAGGGTGAGGGTGAGTGAGGGTGAGGGTGAGTGAAGGTGAGGGTGAGGGTGAGCGAGGGTGAGCGAGGGTGAGGGTGAGGGTGAGTGAGGGTGAGTGAGGGTGAGGGAGAGTGAGGGTGAGTGTGATGGGAGATGTATATGGGCATATAACGAGAAAGCGAAAGTGAAAGAACAGGTGATGTGGAGGACTCAGAGGTAATCAGAACGGGGCCGAACGCAGAGGAGATGGCTTCGAGCTCCAGTACACCACCCTGGCAGCAGGTGTAAGGTGGCTGAAGCAGACAATGCGCATCTTGACGACGGAGAAATCCCATTTCAAAAAGCATCCAGGGCCCTGCATTATAGCTTTGGGCTTTGCTGACAATCACTGATCAGGAAGTCCTTTGCTAACTGGTAACGACCTCTGCTACTGGACGCAGCCTGTGGTGGGCACATTGCTTGTACTGCAGAAAAAGACAGAGTTTAAGCAGCACGTGAGAAGATACCTCGGGCTGCAGGTGGGAGCAAAGTACAGGCCCTGCACCCTCCTCAGTCTGCATGCATGCACGGAGCTTGAATTGCCGTGGCTCTGAGATTTTGGTGGCTTACTGCAAAGTTGCCAGGTTTTGCATGTATGTGCACTGAACACCAGGTTTGTAGAACTGAGCTTTGATTTAACAAACGAGTGTCTTCTGGGAGTTGTATTTTTCGTGTGCCAATATGTAAAAAAAAATAGGCTAATCTCCATGCCCGATAACTATCTGTAGTAGAAAATATCAGGAGTAAGAGAGATGGTGATCGGCACAAATGAACGGCTGGTAACCTTATTTGTGGCACAGAACCGTTTGCAACCAAAAAGATTGGCTTTCTGGATAAGAAAGTAAGGTTAGCAATAGGCAAAGAAAAGAGACTGCTAGAGGCACACACAAAAGCCAGCTGCTGCTGTGTGTAGGACCACCGGTGAGCCCAGCCTGCCTTGAGCATGTAAACACACTCCATTCAGCGTCATCGGAGTGCAAAGTTCCCAGAGAAACAAGAAAAGAAACAAGACGGAGGGCATTGCTGTGGGGAGGGGGGGAGGAGAAATGCACACGGCGGGCAGGGGAGGGGGCGGAGCGGGGAGAGCGGCATGAGGGTGTGAAGCAGCCAGGGCCTTTGAAGTGAAGCTAAGCTTCACTTCAAAAGGTGTGGGAGGAATGCGGCTGAGGGAACAGACGGCGATTTGGTGATGTGCACGCGCATAAAGCCACGGGCACAGCAGCAAATCGCCACAGTTAGGTAAGCTTTGTTTAAAGCCCTATAGTCTCGCTTCTCTCAATGCGCATGCGCATTGATAGGTCACGAGACCTAAAAAGCAATCACATGTTGGTCCATTGACTCCAGCAGGCCACCATCCCTGTGACGTTAGTCAATCCTAATGGGTCGCAAATTGCAATCTCTCTCATTAATATTCATGAGGTAGGTTGTAATAAGTTACATATATTAGGAATAGCAATTTCCTAATTGCTATTTGCGGTAAACATCACTTACAACGAACCTTTTACAACGCACTACCATTACAACGCGGTCATTACAACGCAAACTATTACAACGCATTGCGCTGGGGGGCGCTCTAGGATAGGGAATAGGTTCATTTACTATCCAATAACCTTCCCTAGTGTCCACGGGGACTGGAGTTGGAATAGTAAATTAACCTATTCACTATCCAACACCCAAAAGCGCTATGCGTTGTAATGGTATGCGATGTAAAAACCACGTTGTAAAGGCAGGCGTTGTAATAGCCTGCGTTGTAACGTCATACATCCGCTATTTGCAGCTAATCGCAATTAGAACATCGCTGTTCATAAGGTTAGTAAGTATACAACTAAGGGCCAGATGTACTGACAAAACGTAGGTGTATCTTACACAATTGCAGGTTGCCTACCAAATATGCCACTGACTTAGCTGGGGCGATCATGCATTATGAGCTTGATGTACTATTCTTTTCTGAAACATGGCTTAATCTATCGTCCTCGTCCCTCACGGACATTCTCACCTACTTCTCCCGCCCCAACTCACTGCTTAATTTTTAATAAGAAAAGAATTAGTGCCAGGGCCCACATCGGTAGGCTACTGCAGCTTGCACCCCGAATTGTCCCTGGCAGTGCTGCCCACCGTTAACAGGCCATTCAAAATGTGGGAAGTGCATTTATTGTGACTCTACCATTGAAGGAAAGTCTTTTGAATATGGCACTATTAAATTTGACCGCAGATACTTTTCCAACTGTAACTGCGAATTTGGTATATGCAATTCTCTGTCCCTGCATGCTTAGCTATATAGGGCAGACGAGTCAAAAAGTAAAACTAAGAATCAGCCAACATCGAAGCAGGATCCGGTGTAACACAGCCAATGCACCACTTGTGGAACATTTCTATGAAAAAGGCCACAGCGAGGAAGAATTACTTTGGACAGTTGTTTCTATCATCAAACCACCTCCCAGAGGAGCGGACCTTTCCCAATTGCTCAATAAAGAGGAACTGCATTGGATTTTAAAAACTGACAGTATCAGAAAAGGCCTCAACCGCCTTGAAGACTGGACCTCCTTATTGTAATCGTTGTTATATGTCATTATGTTAATGAAAACCGTTTTTAGAAAGTCACCTGTTGCCCTTAGTGCATGCTGCACTATTAGTCTCACACAATCACAATGATCTTTTCACCACTCCAAAATGGCCGCCTCACTGCTGCACATTCTCCACCAGATACCAAGTCACAGTAAGTCCCTCATTGGTTTCCACGGACCATGTGGCTTGAAAAGCCTGTTCCTCTGGCTGACCGGAAGATCGATCCCATCGGACTGCCGTATTCGCCATAGCGCTCCGGCCATCACAAGTAAGTGACTCTCGCCCCTTGGTAATTAAGCAAGGAGCAATCTGATACACTGCATTGCAGGTATCTAACTCTCCTACCCCGCTCCGTTTGTTTAGATTGAGCCATCACGCTCCTTTCCTGGCAAATCCATACAAACCTGATGGAAGCCCTGGACTTGATGTGAAAGGTAAATATGTCCTACCCCCTCACTCCGGCACTCCGCCTAAGACAGATGACTGGAATCACTAACCCCACACCTTTTTTTCCTCAGAAAGCACATCTATCAGCGTTTACCCATCAGTATTCCTGAACCTACGAGGAAACCAACATGTAGGTTACTCGGTTCTTTCTCCTGCCACCGCCCGCGATTATTGTCACATCCAGAGACCTAGTCACATTATTTCTTCACGTCATTCACGACCCAGCCATGCAATTGCCTTAGACTTATTTCCATTCGATCACCTGAACGACCGCTTAGCCAGCAAGCTAATATTGATTAAATTATTTCTACCTCACATCCCATTGATCTCAATAGAGACCTTGAACTCGTGTTTATATCACTATCCCCTTCACTCGCCGATTACCCGCTCCGCCCAATCACACGCATGCCTGAACACCTCCTAGGTCACAATCTTCACCTCTTCACTCGCCGCAATTCTCAAGTCACTCGTTTTTTTTTTTTAAACTGTCTCCAACATGCCAAAACTGATATATATTTCCTGTTTTTCCTTCCCCCTTGCCTCCCATTTCCTTCATGTAAAGTAATGCGATAATAGGCATTGTGTTAATAACTGTTGTACAAAACAATAATGTTGATAATTCTTGTCCTGATGATGATGTCACAAATGTAAAAAGGCATCGAAACGTCGTCGACTAAAATACCCCATATGCAATATGATAATGCTATATTATTTGATGCAATGGTATGGTTATGTTTAAGAGATTGAGTCTGTAGCACTGACCACAAGTATTCAGACAGATTTTTGCTTTGCCCTTTTGGCCATTTCTTTGTTGTTTTGTCTTGATTGTTGTGGGTCACGGCTGTGCCCACTTGTTATCTTTTTTGGTTCTTAAAATTCACTTTATCAACCAGAACATTTAAAATAAATTTTCTTGTCCGGCTGGACAAAAGACATACTACTTATCAGGTGTATGATTAATGATTTTTGTATGTTATCTTGTCCACATGTAGGGACCACTGTTTTTTGTAAAATGACACTACCAGCACAACAACTAACTATCACATTCCTACAAGTGTGACAATTCAGGCTGTTCCAGGCCCCCAAAGCTATAAGAATGGCTTGAGAGGCAGGGATTAGTTATTTTAAAGTATATTGAATTAATTGCCAACTGTTGTTGTGCTCATATCCAAATTGGACAAACTGCATCACCATGTGGCAGACTGTCATAGGTGCTGGTGCTGACAATTAAGTGCCAGTGCTGAGTACAGGAAACCACTGGCTCAAATTAAGCACTGCTGAAACTACAACATCAAACATCGTGACCAATCTCTGCGACAGGGTGGTGGGATTGCTGTCATTCACCTTATCTACCTACACCTTGACCCATTTCTGGTGGATAAACGTTCCATATTTGAACATATGTGTGTTGAAATCCTTACAGCAAGCACATCTATAGTGAATGTCCACCTAATCTGCCCTCTGCCAGGGTGCAGCCACATCATCATTGAGCAATGAATGGAAACAACCATGGTACACTTTCTACTACACCTGCACCCAATATTTCTATGGGACTTCAACCTCCACTGAAAAAACGAGAAAGACTCACAGATATACACTTCCTTAATGAACAAAACCTCACCCAATCATGCACTAAACCAATACATGATAAGGTGGCCATGCTTTGTTTAATTGTTTCAAAATCTGGAGCCTCAACCATAGACTCTATCCAATCCAATGGACTGGTCAGACCATAACCAAATATTATTCAACATCACTACACAAACACAAAAAGCTAAAGGTCAATGGATCAAATCTAACTTCTTTGATAGAAACATAAAAAAAGATGAGCTTGCATTCATAGTCATAGCATTCTCTACAGTGACCACTACAACATTAACATGATGGCTATAATGTAGGTAGTAGCCCCATTTCTCCTCAAAACACATAACAATAAGAACCTAAATGAAGAGGAAAAGAAGACTCAGACTAGAAGAGAGGCTCTGGAGACATACATCTTCTGCCTTGCACCTTACAAGGGGTCGAGAGAATGTGAACAGCTACTCTACTCCTGGATCAAAGGTAGTCTCTTAAGGTAAGGAGAGTGTCTGTGGCTGGGGAAGAGTCCTTTTTCTGTGTCCCTAAAGTGATGGGAGCTCTCTGCCCTTTCTCTTTGAATCCTTTTCCTACAGAATTACTCAATGGCCGTCCTTAAGTGGCCTCAATAAATTGCTGGGGCATGCTCACAGGGAAGCCTATACTAGGCTGGGAAGGAATGCAACCTCAGTCTAGGCCACTCCACAGCAGTGGAGTTTGCATCTTGTCTAGCTATTGGCGCCCCACCTTCTAGCTCTCTACTGTCAGGTGCTTGCATTGCAGCACTCATTTCCACATTATCTCTTGGTGCTACCTTGCTCTGGGATGCACCTGCTGGCGCACTCCCAGCATCATCAGCTGGCACAGGGAAGTTTGAGATATCCAGTAAATCCTCCTCTCTTGGTTCTTGCTTTCCTTCTATTTTTGTTTAGGTTTGGGAAATAGGTATGGAGGAAGCTGGCAGTCTGAGCACAAGCCCTAACTCTGTCCCTAAGTTGGGGAACTTAGCATTCCAGTCTATCCTGAGTTAGTTTCATACCACAGACCTAGGAGAAATGTCTGCATTGGTTTGCTTCCCCATACAACTTCAGAAATGCTGGTGATTGTCCAGCATCTTTCTTATTTTTAGGATCCTTCGATTTCTTTTTCAAACATTCAAACAACCTATGTCAAAAGTACCATCATCAGGGAATACCTCATTAGTGAGTCACAACTACTGCTTCAGGAATGTGTTGATATTTGGTTGTAAGTCTGGGGGGTAGAGGAGATGTTGGTGGAGCTGGATCAAGAGCCTGTGGGTCACATACATTTATCTTTTAGGGGTCAGGGCTTCGTGTGCTGGAACTCCAACCTATCTCCTGCCTACCTTAATAAGCTAAAGAGCCTGATCACTCTAGGAATTACACATTCACCATCTCCTCCTAATCCTTCCTCCCCAACCAATATTTTATCCCTTCACCTCATACTAATTCAAAACTTTGGTGCACTGCTTTAATAAATCACAAATCGGTACATGCAAAAAAAAGCAAAGCAACAAATAACAAACATGATCAGACTTCACCTTAATTGTGTTCTGTGTGCTAACACTCTCTGGCTAAATCAATGGTACCAGCACTGGCCTGTGCTCCACCCCAGTCCACCTGGAGAAATCTCTTCTTCAACTCTCTCCCTTAGCTTTACCACCTGGCGTTGTCGTGTGGTATCCAGTCGAGCTCCTGCCCCCGCCCAGGCTCTAAGTGCAAGCATATTTCAGCACACAATGCACTAGGTTCTGTGGGGGAAAAAAAACCTGCACCAGGTACAGCACACAAAATTCAAACGCATTCTTAATTGCCACAAAATATATTAAACAGCAAACTTATTCTAAGTGCAATTTGTTAGGTCATTGGACCAGTGCATTGCCATCTGAAACGTTGCTGCAAATAAAGCTAAATTCAGCAAATGTTTACTCCACTTTCATACATGTTCTTCCATGCAGTAAGTGGAGGAAAGGACACGTGATTGAATTGAAACTCAAGATAAACACTGACGAGCAGGTGCCTATTTCTTCTAGGGGGGAAAATGCTTCAGTGGTGGGTGCCGCACAATGAAAGTAGGGGGGAAGGACGGGGGGGGTTAATTGAGGGTAAAAATAATATAAAAAAGAAAAGGTACCTTTTGCTGCTCCGATGGCCGCCTCGGTGCTTCACTCCCTGCAGTCTCTGGGAAGGCACAGCCGCCCGACCCAATCCAGATGCTGCTCCCATGCTATGAGAGCAGTGCACAGATTGGTCTGAGCAGCCTGGTCTGCTGCTCAGACACTGGCTGGGGGCCTGCGGCTTTACTCCAACCCAGCTGTGAATAAATTGATGTGGAGGAGGATGTGAAAAAGATGGAATGGGTTTGGAAGAATGGAGAGAAGAATGAAAGGAAGTTGAATGGATGGATGGATGGATGGATGGACAAATGGAAGGATAGAAGATGGATAAAACAAAGGAAGGATGAATGAATAATCTAGAGACGGTAGAAAGGATGAGTGGACTAGGAGAGGTAAGGAAAGATGATGATCTGAAGGATGGTTGGTGAGAAGAAAGAATTGAGTAGAACATTTAGATTAATGGAAGGAGCAAACAAAGGATGAATGAATAGATGGAGATTAGTAACGAAGAGGGAACAGAAGAATAGATGGATTGAGAGAAGGTAGGGTGTATGGATAGATTAGTGAATAAAGGAAAGAAAATACAAAACAATAAATGGAGAGAAGGGAGGGTGGATGAAAGGATAAAAAACAAAGAAGGATGGGAGATGGAGTCATGGGAACACACCGAAAGAAGTATTGAGAAATGAAAAAGGAATGCATCGATGGCTAGAACACTGGAAAGATGGAGACAGAAGGATGAAAGAAGGAAGGAAGAAGAGATGGCACAAAAGACAAAAACAAAGGAGAGAAGCAAAGAAAGTAAGAAAGTAATTAAATAAAGAAGGAAAGAAAGCAAAAGGTTTGAAAGAATGATAGAGAGAAGAAACAAAGAAAATAAGGAAAGAGAAAGAACAAAGGAGGAAAGGGAAAAGAGAAAAAAACTAAAGAAAGAATAAAATAAGACAAAGGAAAGGATAAAAAGATGGAAAGTAAAACAGATTGAGATAGAACGAAAGACAAAGACTCAAAAACAACAATGAAGTAAAGAAGGTAGATAAGAGGGAAACTGTGAAACAAATGAATGAAATGAGACATGGAAGAAGGGAAGGAACATGAAAAGAAGCAACACTTGAAACAAATTGGACCGAATTAAAGATGGAAACAAAAGAGAAAAATGGAAAATAAATAATTGTAAGGTTAATGATAGACGTGTCTAAATACCTCTACAGGTGCTAGAGCGTAACATAAGAATACTAAGAAAATAAAAAGAAAGAAGAAAAGAAATATGGAGAGCAAGACAAACATGGAGGAAACCAAGATGCGAATAAAACCAAAAGTTCGAAAAAAGAAAGGGAAAATAGGAAAATTCGAAGAAGGAAATATATATACAAAGAAAGACGTGTTAATGACAGAAAAAGAGATCGAAAATCCTTCAACACAATACTCCTGGCATAGATAAGCTTTGTCTAGAGCAAGAATGTCCTTTCACAGTTGCCTGTAAAACCATGTGGAAGATTTACAAGCCCCTTGCGCCACTTTTGCCTAATATTTAACATGGGAAAAGTGGCGTAAGGGTGGCGCAAGGGCCTTGTAAATAAACCCCCTAGAGTTTTTTCGCCAATTTATCCCGAAATTGATCTCTAAAATAAATTTTTTCGGATCTCCTTTGGAAGGTGTTACCCATTCAATATCTCTGAGGAAGGTCAGTCAAGGTAGGCAGCCCTTGATGAAATTGATTTTTTCATGAGTGCCCATGTGGACATACTTTGAAAGCCTTTGCTTTTTTGTTGAAATTATTAGATAATTCAGGTGTAAAATGCACCATTTGGTGGCATAATTTTCAGAATTCCTTCCGTTCGAGCAACCCCCTGGACAAGTGCAAGTATCACTCACCTAACCCCCTTCCACTTGGCATATGGTTCAAAGTGGGGAATTTTAGTTTTCTGACTACGCCCGATTGCTGACCCACTTCTAGTTCCCCATCACTGTGCTTATGTGCATGGAAATGTATGTGTTCTTTACTAACCCTGGGCATAGTACGCGTAGTCGCGCTACGCGCAGATGTTCTCGCACTATGCGAGCTTCGCAAGCGTGCGTAGTAGCTTGCTGGACCCTTTCGCGAGCCGTTTTTCTTGCTCGGGAGCGCGTTGTGTGTGTTCGGGGCGCTGTCTGCGTGTTTGGGGGATTGTAGCGTGCGACCTTACCCATGTAGTGGGCTATGGGAGTGGCCATCTTGTTTTTTCAATTGTCCCGCCCGCTCGCGTCCCCTATTTCCTCTTCCAGGTCGCGTATAACTTGTTCGCGCGGTGCACGTCTTGTTCGGGAACACAACTACTTGTTCACGCTGACAAAGTGCGTGTTCGCGTGAAATCGCGGGCAAACTTACCCACATGGTCGACATGGCCGCAGTCATCTTGTTTTTCACACTCTATGCTATGGTTCTGGGCCTAGTTTTCTATCCAACTTATATCTGTGCAATCTTTACCTATTTTCACAGTTTTTCTTACTTTTTTTAATTATCATCTATCTCTCTCTGTCCCTAGGTTTATATTTTGCATTTTATTTCTACTTTTCCACCTTTTTTTAAACTTTTCTACTGTTTTATTTTACTTCTTTATTTAAGCTCCTACTTCTTCCCCCTAACTTTTTTTCCTTTTGTTCTAACTTTTCTTTTCCACCTCCACCTCCACCCCAGAACCATGGCAAAGGGGAGCAGCAGAACCGGCTCGAAGGGCAAGGCGCCTGCGCCCAAGAGCCGGCTGCCTTGCTGCAGAATGAGACCTGCAGGGGTACATGCCCGGAATCTTTTCGGGGAGGCGGAGGTGGCCGCCCTGGTTTTTTTCATCCAGCGCCACCTCCCCTTGACCTTGGCAGCAGGCGGCAGGCCAGGCTCCTGTTACCTCCCAGAGGAGCGTCACCACCGGTGGGCGAAGGTGCGCCGGGCAGTCTACCGTCGCTCGGATATCCGGCGCACCCACCAGCAGCTGGCCCACCGGTGGCCAGACATTCTGGACAGGGAGCAGGACCTGTTGGACCTGCTAGGTGTCGAGGTCGTGGGGCTTGGTGAGTAGCTAGTAATATTAATAATTTAATATATAATATAGTAGTATAAGTATTGTGTATATTTTTTGGACGAATAAGTAACACGATTACTGGTGCGCTTAGTTACATTGCAGATCAATTCCGTCTCAAAATCTTCTGTTGTATGACACAGGTGCTGCTCGCCACTTCTCTTACTGGTTTGTAACTTTGCGGTAGCTTGGGCTGGTGATTATTAATGTTAGAGTTTTTAGAGAACTGAAGTTAGTTAATGCTCTTGCTGGAGTCTAGTCCTTCCTTACATTGTCCTTTAGTGAAATAGTGGTGGATGGATAGTATTAGTTCATATTTTTTTAACGGTCTACATGACGCCTCCTCTGTCACTGAATGCTTAGTTCTTATTTACCCCACCCCTCCATAGAAGCGGTTTGAAGTTTGTTTACTGAGTGGTAGGCTTAGCAGCAATAGCATGGTCACGTCAGTCAGTAGCAGTTCATATGACGCAAGCAACCAACATTTCCGTGTATGCACAAATTTATGCATGTGTCCTCCATCTCATCTATGCATGTTTGCGGGCAAAAATAAAATGGAAATGCCGACTTACTGAATAATTGGCCGGTTTGGATTCTGGAATAGGGGGTGTAGGTCAGGTGGTACTGGCTTCGTTAGTATATTCCGCAATCAGAATGTTTATGGAACATTTGATTCGTGTTCTGTAAGTAGACGGTCTGTGAATCCTGCAAGCCAGCAGTCATTTATACTTCGAAGTCAATTTTATTGGACTTGTTGTTTCCTAGTTTGAGAGGATTTTTGAATGATGTCTTTGTTTCACAGCACTTAATGTTTCTCTTTCTTCATTATTTCTTACATGATCAGCACCACCCAGGGGCAAGAAGACAGGGTCCGACTTGGCGGGACAACCACAAGCAATTATATTTCCCTAACTTTTTAACGCACCTTATTTTTTCCAACCTATTAAGCCTCCTTCCTAATTCAATGTTAGCAAAACCTTCTTTGGTCTTAAAATTGTTTTCCAAATTTTGGGTATCTAATGCCATCCCTGAATTTCAGTTCCTTCAAACTGCCTCTGCCCTATGACTCTCTGTGCTACTACTATTAGACTGTGTGTAGCTAAGCTTGCCCTGTTGGCCACTCTTTAGTTAAGGTATTCTTTTGAATAAAGCTGTGATAGAATAGCTGTAGCCACTGGGTCCACTCCTGTCTTTTGCGTTGTCCTCTGTAATCTCCAGTCTTTGTCAATTCCCACCAACAAAATGCACAACCAGATGTTTGCCTACTAATTTTTGTTCGGTTAGTATACTACTACTACTGTTGTGATTATAATTCTCTGCACATACACATACAGAACTATGCACAAGAAAATAGGATGTTGATGTTGGTGATAGGGAGGTTGGACCTTACACCTTACACCCTAGTCACAGAACTCAGTCAGAAGAACCCACAATCCAATGACCGTCTATCTACCTAAGTGTCTCGGTCATAGTCATTTGTCCCACTCCCGACCACCACGCGAAGATAGTTAGATATATATACCCAATGGTTTTATTACACAACCCAGAACAGAAGAACACCCTTTCGCTTACTCACTCGTTTCAGTCCACAACACCCCAGACACTCAAAATATACCACAGAGTCTATGTGCAAGTTCAAAAACTTTATTTTTTTAATAACAAGCTTTGTATTGTTGTAACTTGTAAGTATTTCCATGAAAAACATCCTGCTCCACCATGCAAAATGAAGAAGATTAAATACTATACATTTTGTACATCTAGTGCACAATAGAGAAATGTGTGAATTGTGGGAGACCCCTCACCATTGAACGTATACTGGTTACACATGCATCTTTCGAAAGCTCTGCAAATCTCTGGTTCGCAGAAGGCAATCTTCTCATCTGCCTATGAGAAAAATTTTGCACGTTAGACAGTGAATACAACTATGCCAGTTTTTAGCAGTCATGGCAAAAATTGCAACATTATGGATAAGCAAAAGGGACTAACAATACTGGTTTGTCAACCTCTTTACTTGTATGCAACACTCATGTGGTCTTTCTTACTGTGCAACAAGCTGCGAGGTAACATGGGCAAAGCAGTAGACCCGGATCTAAAATGGTTATATGGCTCAGGCTAACTTTCCAAAGACTAGAGTAGGAGTAGAGATTAGATGACCCTAGGGACCATCTAATAAATTAAAACTAAACTCTGTCTAATGTGACTGCTGTACAGTAGGACGCAATTTGGACTAGTTACAAGGATTCATGTTGTACGTAACTGTTTTTTCAATCTTCCTTCCTGGTGAAAAAAGTACAACTAGTAAAATAGGGGGAGGTGTGCAGGCATCTAAAAAGGTGTACTTGCTTTTATAGGTGCTCAATCGCTACCAAACACCAGTGCCGACGGGGCCAGCGGCGATGCGATTGCCATCCAGGAGGGGACAGTGGCTGCGGCACCTGCAGGAGCATCAGTGGGGGAGGAAACTTCAGCGGTGGGCAGTGGTAAGTTATATTCATTACTTATTTGCATTACTAGGTGGAAGGGGAATATTTCCCTCACTGTGCTATGAGACTTATTAAGAAAGTATGAATTTGAAGTTGTACTCGACAATATACAATGGTTGGAGAAGACACCCTTTGCAGCATTACCAGTGTGAGTTGAGTAAACAAGGCCTCTTCTATCAGACTCCAACTCAGCTATGATAGTTATGGAGAAGACTAAAAGTCAGATCAGATGACCTTGAGGGATGTGTTGAAAAAAAAGGGAAAGAAGTGAACTAGGGTGGAAGGAGGAAGGACTAAAGAGATGTAATAATAAGACTAACTACCATAGAAGGATACTTTGGAAGGTTCATGCACGTGGCTGATATGAATCCGATGCATGGGTTGTTGATGGATGGGTAGTACTGGAAGGTGAAAGAAAATGCAGGCCTGGTTGGGCAAAACAATATGGGTGCATGGATATAGTGGATAGCAAGACTCATGATCGGAGTTTGTGTCAATGAAACCCAAGGCAAGGAAGGAGTGGACGCATGGGTGGTTGCTGGTGAAAGTGAAACCAGCTAAGCCGATAATAAAGAATGATAGACATTTACTTTTAATGGGTGGATGCCCCCTAAATGTATTGTATTCATCATAGGTGGAGACTGTCACTGGAAGCAGAGTCTTACTTTGAAAATATAAAAGGAGATACAAAAAAGACTGGTATTCTTCTGTGTACTCAAGTCCACCCATAGTACTAGGGCAAGTATAATGCCGGAAAAACTTCAACAAATGCTACAGGCAGGGGAAGCAGGAGGATAGATTAGCTAGATACTAAAAGTTGACTCCAATTGTATGTACTGCGCTTGGTAGTGCTACTATGCCACAATGTACTGTTGAATTAATTTTGAAGAGTTTGTTACAATTCTGTTTCTTTTTTTATAGATACTCATACTCCTTCCCAAAAACCATTACGGAAGGAGTTGGCAGCCAAGGCCCGGCAAAGGAAACTGCAGGCCATTGTGGAGGAGTACCGCAAGCTGGTGGATGAGGCCGAGTAGGAGGAGGAAGAGGCGGCGGCAGCAGCTGCTGCCTCTTCCAATGCGTCTGGCCCCAGCAAGGCCTCACCTGCAGGAGTACGGCGCCGCGGCCAGGCAGCCACTCACCGCCGGCAATTAACATCTGCTACCCCCACACAGCATGGATGCAAATGTAGGTGCCGTGCATTTCGGCAACAACTTCTTCTCGGGGTGGCCCAGCTGGAGGACCAATTAGAGGAGCGCATCAAGATTATAGTGGACAAACACCTCAAAGCCCGCCAATTGTAATGGACCCTGTTGATTTGCCCCTTTTCTAATACTTTTGTTGGTGGGTGGGAATTGGTTGTTGGGGTTATTTTTGTGGGACATTCTTTGGATTTGTACATTGGTTGGGGTTAGGGTGGGGATAGGGGTGGGATAGGAGGACTAGGAGGATATTTTTTTACATGAATAAATGTTATTTATTTTCAACTTACACATATGATGTTGTTTTGTGGTGGGGTTACTGTTGTACGTCACAAGGTTTACTCTAGATGCAGGGCAGCGGCCAGTGTTTGATTGAAATACTTTATTAATTGATCACATGTGTAACATGCAAACAGATAGATGCGGTACCCCTCACTCAGTTATATTTGTCCTATTAGTACTACCAGCCTCTCCTCCATTATACCTCCCAGCAAACTTCTCTTCTTACCTGTGATTGATGATGATTAAGTTTCGCACCGCAAGGGCTGCATGGTTTCCCAAGACAACGGAGAATATGCTGTAGTTGTGTGATGGTAGTAGTAGACTAGACACTGGCACTAGCATTGGCAAACAAAAACAAAGAGACAGTCATTTGCCTGAGAGAGAATGTGGGAGAAGTAGAAAATTACAGTACATAATACTGACAAAAAAATACAAACAATATTGCAACTGCTAAACGAACTCAAAGAAATCAATGGTGTCGGGGACTGCCAAGTACAAGAAGATAACTGTAGTTGCGTTGGAGTCATTAAAACACAATACAAATCGTAAACTTAAATGCTCTAAAATTAAATTCAAACAATGCCAGCAATTATTTACATTTATTCGTTGGGTCACTTTGGGAAATTAATTGCCTTGTACACAAGTACATAAAGTGAGCTTGGGTGGGCAAGCAGAAGAAGATCCTCGCCCTGCCTCGTTGACATTTGATTTCATTAGTGTTGCTTTCACCACATCTGCCCCAGCAAGCGTGTGATCAATTGTTGGTGTAGATTTAATGTAGTAGTAGTAGTAAAACCACACAGCCGGGGGGAAGAGGGTTAGGGTTTGATGAATGGATGGGAACGGGGGTTTGGGGAAAGGTTTGACAAAGAAAAACAGTACGCATGGAGACAACAAAAGCAAAACAATGAAGACGATGATTGCTGATCCACTACTACCCAATAAATGTAAAGTCAAGTAAGAAAAACAAAATGGATGCATGATGAAGGTTTATTGTTAACTTGATGGTTAATAATAAGTGGTAATTACTTAACTACTACTACACAATTCAAAGGAAGTATTTCTTAAATATGATATTATGAATATGACTTCTGCCTGGGCTGTATGCCCTTTGAGAAACCGTAATACCTGATGTAGCGGGCTAAAAGCTAGCAAAGAAAATTAAGAGATAGTTTAAGTGAACAATCAATTACCAAACACAAGCGTAAAATAAATGAAGAGGAAAAAGGAATCAAAGAAAAATATGAAAATGATGCTAAAGTTAATGTATTATCCAGGGCCAAATGTGTAGTTGTATCTCGTCATTCATCTTTGTCCTCCCTTTCATGGGCGCCGCTGGCTGGATGATGAGGAGGATTGGTAAGGTAAGTGTGAGTTGTTGCTCCACGTATAATAGCGCTGGGTGAAAGGCCGGCCTGTAAGTGTTGATGAAAGAAGAAATGGGGTATTACAAAATAAGTTAACTGAATGAAAACATAAAAATCAATTACAGTGTAGTGCAAAAAAGACAAGACTCGTGAGCGAGAAGATTTTCAGACTGAGGCTGCTTGGATACATTGATTAACTCTACTCTTCTAGTTGCACAGCAGTCATTGAAAAGAACAACAAGATAGGAGCCAGCACAGAACAGTTACAGGGCCACACCACACCACCGGGCCGTGAGTCTGTGGCCCAAACTCCATTTACCTACATTTTTCACAGTTTCAGACAAAAGGCATATACATCAACCTAGCATTTTCCAAAACAAGTGATTAAATCAATGCGCCAATGTCAATCATACCACCATTCTATTCCACCACTGCACACACATGTAGCCTAGGTCTGCTGTGGTTCTTGTTGATTGGTTGTGTGTTTACCTTGTATTCCACTTCCTGAACATATTCCGTCAATCATCTCAGATCAAACTGACTGACAGCGTGCAAAGATGTTATGGTGGTCATCATCATCATCCGGTGTGGCACGTGTACGTGTTCTCCAACAGACCACCAACAGCAACTCAGTATGTAGTGAGTGACTACGTTTAAGTCCAGACTGCACCTGCAGTAGTAGGAGTACAATTGGATACATATTATTAAACAACATGGAAACATTGACCATCACTTGAGACACAAGTACTTTGGTATTATATTAAACTACTAGTATAGTTCTACTTCATGCACATTTCCTCGTAGTCAGCATGCATCCAATGCAATGTATGGCATCATTCATTTCATATACCTGTCTTTCTCTTCTTTGTGGCCGTCAGATCACAGATGCAGCAGAACCTTCTGAAAGTGATGACGAGTTTACTTTAATTTTGGAGCCCTGCTCAAGTTCTGGCATTGAAGAGTTGTGTATGCCTGCAGACAGAGGTGTAGCCTTAAGACAGTGATGCATTTGAGATTGGGAACAAAACAGAAGATGGCTATAGTCACGTACGTTTCACTTGTTATGGAGGGACTGTTAGAGGCTACATTATTGCACTATTGTCGATCTCCATCCAATGTATGGCAAGATGGAAATGTATTTAGGGTGAGTCAGGAAGATGGAGCAGGACTCTGATGAGTGGAGTGCACAGTAAATGCTCAGATGTGCAACTCCACTAGGTAATTAAAAGAGAAAGGAAGATGGTGTTGGTTTTGAAGTTTGAGCCAGAAAGACAGATACACACAAATAAGGAAGGGAGAAATAAAGGAAGGGAGAATGTAACAATTTAAAAGCCTAGTTGTCAGGGAAGAGGAGCTCGTCCTCAAACCCTGGTGGTTCTTCTGACAGAAGTAGGTCATGTAACCCACTAGTTATGTCTTCCGACTCGCTCTCCTCTTCCAGCTCTGATTCACGTATTTTGTAGTCTGGTGGTATGAAGTGCTGATTCATTTTGATCATGGTTAACCTCTCCACGCTTTTGGGCGAGAGACTGGTCCTTTTCACAGTCACAATGGCACCAGCAGCACTGAAAACACGCTCAGAAGAGACACTTGCAACAGGGCAAGCTAGATACTTTATCGCCAGCCTGCTGAGCACTGGCCATTGGCTTCTTGTCCTATACCAAGAACACCTTTGTTGTGTCATCCAGATAGGCCTGGACCAACCGCTCAATGTTCATTGGTGCTCGGGTTTGCTCATCCTCTTTTTGCTTTGCGACAGCAACGGACTTACCCATCCCTTTCTGTAGAAACCAAGCAGCTATTTTTTTGCTTGTGTCTGATGAATCAGATCCTGTTGGTGCGGTTGTTGTTATTGGTTGTGTTGGTGACTGCTGGGAAGCAAACGCACTGCTCGCATGCTGTGAAGAACTTGACTCTGTAGGATGCTCAGTAGTACTTGCACTGTTCTGGGCTGGCACTGGCAGGCCTCTAATTGAGAGCCGTTCGTTTTCTAAATCAGTGGCTTCCTCAGCTATTACAGTTTTGTACTTGGCAGCATCCCCTTCTGAAAAAGGAATTACTGCATTACTGTTCACAAATAATTTGTACTGTGGATCCAAAATTGTGGCAGTAATGTAGTGTTGATGTGACACAATCTTATTTTGAATCCTTGTATTCTCAGATAAGCGGCCGGCTAAGGACTTCGCCAAATTACATGCTTCAAGTTTTCCTTCAACACCTTCGTATGTTTCAGACACCTCCTTCAGCTCTTGCTCTAGCATGTACAACAATGGGATAGCTTGGCCAATAGTACAGTCCTCCCTGCTGACTGCACGTGTAAAGACCTCAAAAGGAAGTAGCATCTCTGTCAGGCATTTATTGAGGTCCCATTGCGACATCTCAACTGTCATGGCTTTAATAACAGTTGGATCCCCTGATCTTCTTGACATTGTCATGACATAAGCATTAAGTGGTATGTACTGCTCAAACAGCCAATCAAGCATGTAATAAGTAGAGTTCCAACGTGTTGGTACCTCCTGGATGAGTGCTTTGACTGGCATTTCATACTCACGTTGAATGACCCGTAGCTGCTTCCGGGCTTTAAAAGAATGATTGAAATGCGTGCAGATTCTTCTACAAATGATCAGTAAGTTGCTGACTTTGCTTTCATTTTTCAGAAAGTCTTGAACCACAATGTTATTGCAGTGTGCCAAACACGCGACCCTGAAATAGCGACCATCTTCCATGGCCTTAACTACATTACTGCCATTGTCGGTGGCAACAAAACCAATGTTAAGGCCTCTTGGTCGCAGCCATTCAAAGACCTTGCTGTTGAACTCATCCAAAATGTTTGCAGCAGTATGCGATTTCTCCATAGCAAACATGGCTACAGTAGCATGTCTGCGAGTATCATTAAAAATCTCAGTAGTGTCAATGCCTGCAGATATCTTGTCTCTAACACCTGAAAAAGAGATCCAGTGTGCAGTGATGCACATGTAATCAGTGGCTTGGCAACTGGTCCACATGTCTGTTGTCAGGTGGATACTATGCACAGCACTCTGCTGCAAGGCTTTTCCAAGCAATTCAAGCACGTCGTGGTGTAGTGCTGGAACAGCAACTCTGGCAAAATAGTAGCGGCTGGGAGCATTCCATTTTGGGCAGAGGGTTGTCACAAATTCCAGGAAACCCACCCCTTCAACAAAAGAAAAAGGGAGAAGGTCCAGAGCCAACATTTTAGCAAGCTTAGCATTGTACAAACGTGCTATTGGGTGGTTGCGCTCGTACTTTCCCTCCTGCCTAAACATGCTAAAAATGGTACGCTGCTTGGTATTTCTTTCAGTTATGCCCAATGCAGTACTTCGCGTCGCAGACTTCGCACCCGTACTCCTTGGTGTCTCCGGGTTACTCTTACTCTGGTGCCACTGAGATGTTGCTGATGCGGAGGATGTGGGATCTATCACTGCAGTGCTGGGGAGTCAGACAGGGGTACTTAGTGTACCACTACCAGATAGAATGTCTCCCTCTTCTTCCTGTTCAACCCGTGGACCTTCTACTGCTTCCCCACCAACATTAATGGTTTCTGCTTTTATGATACGTAGGTGGTCCTCCCACTTGATTGCGTGATGTTTTTTCATGTGGGTCATTTGGCCTCCGGTACCATAGTTTGTACCAAGCTTACCACGACTAACAGAGGAATGACAAATGGAGCATATAGCAATGTTCTCCTCATTTGCGCTAACTGTAAAGAAGTCCCACACTGGGGAGCTTAACTTTTGTCTCCTGCTCGAGGTGCCACTTCCAATGTCGGATGAACTGGAGGTTGTGTGTTGAATTTCACTATGTGGCTGCGCAGTAGTACCACTACCTACATCTGCTGAGGTGAAACTTGTGCTGGATGTAGGACGCTGCCGGCTCTGTGCAAATGTAAAAATGGAAGCTGGAGGTAGTTTTGGTGTGGCCTGTGTTGGTGGTATGCGTGCTACATCCCTAGTCGCAGCCATTCTCGCTAGGGTTAAAATGTTGGTCTCCATGTCCTCAGGGCGAGCAGTAATGCTTGTGATGACTGGGTCTGACTCGTCATCACCATCATTATCCGGATGTTCAACATCGCACTCCATAAGTGGTAGGCTTCCTGGAACCTTCCTTTTCCCTAGCCTGGTCTTCTTGGGATGTCTCTCCCTCTCATGCTCAGATTGTTGTGGCTCCCAATTGAGATCAAGATCATCAGAAGGGATGCTTGGCGAAGAACTCGATGGACTAACCCTCCTTTTCCTTGGTGGGGATTTGGAAAACAATAGATCTCCTGCATGAGGTGCTGCCTCTTCTTGCTCTGCATCAGGCTCAATTTCCTGAACTGCCCCGACTTCGGGAGGAACAACAACTACTATTGCCGGTGGTGGTTCTTAAACAACAACTATTGCAAACGGTGGTTGTGGTTGTTGTTTTCATTGAACATCTACTATTGCGGGCGGTGGTTGTGGAACAACTACTATTGCAGGCGGTGGTTGTGGTGGATTGGTGTCACTACAACGCGGTTTTTTACAACGCATTCCGTTACATCGGAATTTTTACAACGCAGGATCCATTACATCGGATGCCATTACAACGCATGGCATTACATAGCAGATGCTATTACAACGCATGGCATTACATCGTAAGTATAGGTAAGTATACCTTTTTAAAAAAAATGTAATTAAGTTAATTTAATTAATTTAATTTAATTAATTTAATTAAAATACATTTTAAAATAGTAATTAATTTAATTTAATAAATTTAAATCTATTTATTTAATTTAATTTTAATAAAAATTGTAATTAATTTTAATTAATTAATATAATGAAATTAATTTAATTTAAATATTTTTAAAATTGTAATTAAATTAAATTAATTAAAATAATTTATTTAATTTAATTTAATAAAAAAATGTAATTAATATAATATAATTAATTTAATTTAATAAATATATTTTAATTAATTTATAAATAGTAAATATAATTTAATTAGCCCTAAGCACAAACCCAACCCTGAACCCTAAAACACCCCTGTACCCCAAAACCCAAACCCAACCCTAAAACCTAAAAACACCCCTGTACCCCAAAACCCAAACCCTGCCCTGAAACCTAAAAACACCCCTGTACCCCAAAACCCAAACCCTACCCTGAAACCAAAAAACACCCCTGTACCCCAAAACCCAAACCCTACCCTGAAACCTAAAAACACCCCTGTACCCCAAAACCCAAACCCTACCCTGAAACCTAAAAACACCCCTGTACCCCAAAACCCAAACCCTGCCCTGAAACCTAAAAACACCCCTGTACCCCAAAACCCAAACCCTGCCCTGAAACCTAAAAACACCCCTGTACCCCAAAACCCAAACCCTGCCCTGAAACCTAAAAACACCCCTGTACCCCAAAACCCAAACCCTGCCCTGAAACCTAAAAACACCCCTGTACACCTGTACTTATTTTAAAAATTACTTTAATTAATATAATAAATAATAAATTAATAATATTAAAAAACATAAATAAATATATTTAATTATAATTAATATTAATAAAATTAAAAAAAATTAAATACTTACCTATACTTACGATGTAATGCCATGCGTTGTAATAGCATCTGCTATGTAATGCCATGCGTTGTAATGGCATCCGATGTAATGGATCCTGCGTTGTAAAAGTTCCGTTGTAAAAGACTCCCGTTGTAAAAGTTGCGATGTAACGGTGCATCACCGTTGTGGTTGTTCTTTTCGTTGAGCATCTACTATTGCGGGTGGTGGTTGTTGAACAACTACTATTGCGGGCGGTGGCTCAGGTTGAACATCTACTATTGCGGGCGGTGGTTGTTGTTCACCACTTTTCTGCTGTGTTCCCTCTTGCATGGAATGTGTACTACTTTGAGATAGCGATAAGTTCAGGTCAGGCTCAGTATCACTGCTTTCCACCATTAGGCTGGCTACCTCTTCCCCACTCATCTGCTTGGGCCTGGGTTGGTGGCTTGGGCCCACTGATGCGGAGGTGCTGGCCCCAGCTGGGACCCCGGTCACTGCTGCTGCAGGCATACTTTTATTTCCCCAAAAAAGGTTTTCGGGTCAACACCAGACTTAAGTGTCACTTCCTTCTTCTGTTCTTCCTTCTTCTTCTCAGCAACTTTCTTGGTCTTGGAGGACCTGGTACCTGCTTTCTTTGGGACCATCTTCTTCAGATGTCAGCAGCAGCACAAGTTGCTGAGAATGATATCTGGTCAGGTCAGTCACACCACACGTGACGTAGTACAGAAGGACATCCGTCTGGCAGTAGAACAGGCGATGAATGATGACAGACACCTCCTCTTCAGTCTTTTGTGCACCTACAAGCAAAGAAGGCAGAACAACATCAGTCGAATGTGGATTTTTGTTAGCTTTAATTTTAATTACTACTAGAAGTATTAGTACACTCAGTAAGAGTAAGAATAGCAAAGAACTCAAATGCAAATGTAGTGGAAGTGGAACTTGTTTATCCTTAATTTGTGCATTATTTCGGATGGATGCAGCATCAGTGACCTGCAGCAGATAGCAATGGGGATGTGAACAGTAGTAAGCCAACAGGAACAATGGCAAGACACAGGCCAATTTGTCAAAAACAAAACAGCACACTACTACTACCACCACAGCTCCACATGGGCACTCTGATCACAGGTACATGGGTAAAGGCCAGAAAACAAACTCAAGCAGGCCTATATCCCTCCCTATATGGCCAGAAAAAGGAGGATGCCTGTTACACATCACAGCTTAATGCAAAAAAGAAAATCCCCATGGCTAAAAGGTTTGAAAGTTACACAACAACACAAACAACAAAGGCATTTACAGTTTACACCCAAACAGTTAACTACACCCCAAACACCACATTTGAAAATTCAATGCATTGCCACCCATGCCATAAATGATGTTAAATTCAACAGACAAAATGGAAACCGCTACATCAAGCATCCCGCCGCCTACCTCTGGGACTCTAGGCATACTGGCAGAAAAAATCACAAGTTTGTAGGCCTGCGGCAAAAAAAATAAAGCACGATGGAAGATCACACAAAATGGCCGCCCCCACATGGCCTGGCCACCCCCTAAAACATGAAAAGAAAGAGAAGACAGACAATACATTCCTATGGCAAAAGGACAATGCTTGGCTTGACAAAATGGCTGCCAAGCCGCCCACATGGTCAGACCACCCTCAAACAACAAAGTACATAGAGGCAGGGCTCGAGTCGGGGTACCACGCGGGTGGACGGCGTCCCCCCACTTATTTTACCGGGGGGACGCCACCCCCTCTGCCAAACAGCTGGACCTCACTCTTTGGCCTCTCTGCGGTTAGCACTGTTTAAAAAAAAAAAAATTATTGAAAATTAACAACAACAATAACATGTTACACAAGGCAAAAATGGATCGGAAATACAGTCATGGGTCCATGTACTCGGCGCTTCAGCAATGTAGCATACATAACATAGCATAGTGTTTCGTGGGGAGGGGGCAGCGAGGAAACCAGCAGCAATAGAACGTAATTAATATTTGGAATGTCAATCAGGGGGACAAGGTGGTATCGGGAAACAAATCTTGGGGAGGGGTGCATATATTGCCATGGTATGTGTTCCATTGCGACCAGATTCTGCCCCACTTCTTGGGCCGTCCACGCGACAGATAAACAGTCTTCTCACGAAACATGCACCAGTCCATATTCTCTGCCCACAGCGCTACAGTCGGAGACCTATGGGAACCCCAGAGCTGTGCAATATCTCTTTTGGCGATCATATTACCAAGGGTCACCCAGGTAATCTGTGTCGCAGTGTAGTCATTGGGCTCCCAGACATTCAGGAGGCAGCGCCTGGCCTCTGGCAGCAGTGCCACCCCAGTGACCCTCTCCATCACGACATGCACACGGGACCAAAACTCGACCATTGCCGGGCATTCCCACAGAATATGGAGAAATGTACCAGTCATACCGCAACCACGCTTACATAAGTCATCAGAGGAGTATCCCATGCGTACCAGACTCGGGCCAATGACATGCACACGGTGGAGGATCTTAAGTTGAACAAATCTAAGGCGTGCGGGTATGGCGACTTCTTTTGGCGAGGACCGAGCGGACTGCCGGTCCTCATCATCTAATTCTAGACCGTCGGCAATCCACGTCGCCCTCAGGCGTACAAGCAGGTCAGCCCTGTTATAGACAAGCTTCTTGTAGATTAATGAAATAGTGCTGTCGGGCACATGTCCATCAAGAATACGATCCTCAAGAGGCGAGGATTCAGGGATAGCTGTACCCACAGCAAAGATCGACAGTAGAGCATGCCGGACCTGAGCGTACCTGAAGAATTCCCTGTCCCCGAGCTCATACTCCGCCTTAAGCACCTCAAAGGTCTTAACATCACCTTTGGACCAAAGATCCCCCACCTTAGTGATTCCAATCATGTCCTATTTATCAAATCCTTTCGTCCGCCATAAATTACCCAGAGATTCAGAGTCGTACAAGGGGTCGCGCAAGTGAGTCTATCCTTCCATCCCAAGGCCGCATTTGCATCATGCCACACACGTACCGCGACTTTAGTTGGGCCAGTCAACGATGTACAGAGCCTCCTGGAATACAGCGCCCTACTGAAGTTCCCCCCTGGCAGAAGGTGTTTGTCCATTGCAAAGGCAGGGGCGGGACCGGGAACATACGTGGCGTGGTTGACCGCACTCAATTGGGAGGCCCAATAGTAGCGCCTGATGTCAGGAAGGGCGATGCCTCCGTCATACCACGGAAGCGTGAGTTTAGACAGAGCAACGCGTGCACGGCCATCCCAGATCAGTTGCCGTTGTAGACTCTCCACCTCCCGAAAGTAACGAGAGGGAACGGGGTCAAACGAGTTCTGGAGCGCATACAAAAATCTAGGCAGCGACATCATCTTAAAGAGAGCCGCACGACGTAGCGGTGACAGTGGCAAATGACGCCAGCGTGTAACATCTAACTTCAGCCGTTGAAGAGGAGGCAGCAAGTTGCGCTCATACTGAACGGTGGGGTCCAAGGAAACATATATCCCCAGGTACTTAAAACCGGACTCAGTGATTTGAATCGGAAATCTACGAGGCAATGGGGGGAGACCACCAGCTAAAACGTAGACACAGGACTTAGTCCAATTAATAACGAGTCCCGAGTTCTTCCCGAAGGAGGTAAGAACATTGAACAGCATGTTTAAGGATTTCTGAGGGGAAGTTAGATATAGGAGAATGTCATCTGCGTATAGCGAGACACGATCCTCGAAATCGGGAGACCAACTAATGCCTTTTATGGAAGGCTCCCAACGGAGCCACTCCGCCAACGGTTCCAATGCGAGGGCGAAGAGCAAAGGAGACAGCGGGCAGCCCTGCCGAGTGCCGCGTCCGAGTGTGAAAACACCAGACGCCTTCCCTTTAACCACCACCTGGGCAAGGGGCATCTCATAAAGAAGTTTCACCCAAGCGATGAACACGGGCCGAATCCAAATTTTGAGAGGGACGCCCAAAGATAAGGCCATTCGATAGTGTCGAAAGCCATGGTAGCATCAAGGGAAGCTAAAATGGCCGACTCAGTGAGAGTCCCAGCTCTCGCGAGAACTCCATGGAGTCTCCGAAGATTAAGGGCGGTGTTCCGATGAGGAATGAAACCGGACTGATCCGGATGGATCAGGTCCCCGATCACCTTAATCAAACGATTAGCTAACAATTTAGCCAAAATTTTGGGTTCGGCATTAAGCAAAGATATAGGCCTATACGAGGCACAACGAACCCGTGGCTTTCCCTCCTTGTGAATGACCACAATTGTGGCAAGCCGCTGATCAGCGGGAAGGGAGCCCGAGTCCAGAGCCTCAAGGAACATATCCTTCAAGTGGGGCGCCATTGTATCGGGTCGCAGTTTGTAAAGTTCAATGGGTAGTCCATTGGGGCCCAGTGCTTTGCCTGAGCGGAGGGAACGTATAGCCTCCGCTACTTCAACCACCGTGAGGGGCGCATCCATGAGGTCTCTGTCATCGTCGCAAAGGCAGGGCAACGCAATGTCACGAAGCAACAACCGGGAGTCCTCCTCGTCCCTGTCGCAGACAGAGGCATTCACCGTTTGAAAGTGGTCAACAAAACACTCAACAATCCCAGCAGGGTCAGTGACACACTCACCATCCAGCCTCTCAATCACGGGGACAACACGATTCGCTCTTTCCTTTTTATCAAGCCAAGCAATCAATTTACCGGCCTTGTCACCCACATCATACATCCTGCCCTGTTGCTCCCTGTATATCACCCTAGCCGCGTCAGTAACGACGGACCTGTAATCGGCCTGCTTCAAACTGAGGGAATGCATTTTTAAACGTGTTACTCCTGTATCAAGGTCACTCTCTATTGCAGTTATCTCAGTTTCCAGGCGCACAAGCTCCTCATTTTTAGCCTTTTTAGCAGCGGCAATCAGTGAAAGAGAAGGCCCACGAATGACAGTCTTGAAAGCTTCCCACAAAGTTACAGAAGAAGAAACAGACCCCATATTGTCATTAAAGTAGTGATCCACGGCTTTAACAAGTTCAGAACGGGTTTTTGGGTCACGAAAGTACCAGGGGTTAATAGGAGCCACTCTGCCCGCATTGCCCGCACCCATCGCAAGCCGAAGCCACAAGGGGGAATGATCAGAAATACCCCTGGGAAAATGACGAACCTCATGGATGGAGGAGGATTGAGCCGATGGCATTAGAAAATAGTCTAACCTAGAAAGACTACCATGTGCCCCAGAGTGGAAGGTGTACTGAAGCTGTGTAGGATGCAAGAACCGCCAGCTATCAACGAGCCCAAAGGTATCAATGAAGTCACTCAACCACATATGGGATCTAGCCAAGTCCCTGGGGGGAAAACGATCAGATGTACCAGAGACAACGGAGTTAAAATCCCCTCCAAGGATGAGAAGGCCCTCAGGCAACCCCAGTAGGACCCTACCCAAGTCGGCATACGTGGAGGCCTGAAGTCCAGGGGGGATATATACCGAAAGTATGGACAGTGTCTTCCCTTCCCATCTACCCGTGAGCGCAGCATAGCGCCCTCTATCATCAAGTATAACTTCATCAATTTCGAGGGGGAGAGAAGACCGAGTAAGAAAGCCAACCCCCCTGGAACCAGAGGTGAAACCGGAGTGAGCAATTAGGCGGTATCCATGTCTGTTCATGGCCTGACACGTATTCCCTATAAGATGCGTCTCCTGTAGAAGAACTACATCGGGTGAATGGCGCCTAAGGAACTGCAACACTAACCCTCGCTTTATCCTGTCGCCCAACCCATTAACATTCCATGATAGTAGTCTCAACTCACCACCCCCCATCCCCGAGAAGAAGCAGAGCGCCCCCGACACAGAACCCAAAGACTGAGACAGTTAAAGAAAACAATTGAATGCCTTGTGAACTAAAACAACCACACACACCCCCCACACCCCACAACTGAAACCCGTTACAACACCCCCCACCCTGCACCCCTGCGTTAGACTAAAAATCCACCCCAACTTGCAGTGTGCCTGTCGCCCCATCATGAAACTAATCTACACAAAGAACCCCAGGGGAGGAAGAGACCCCTTCACCCCCGCCACCCTCAGGCCAATATGAAGAAAGAACTAAAGAATCATTGTCCAAACTCAGCTGGAGAAGTTGAAAAGTTCAGACGTCGGGATCCATCAGTCACTCCTGCTCCGGCAAGCCACCTTCGGCTCCGCCGGGGTGCTCAATACGATCATCCTTTTTTGGCAAAGAATCAAGCCAGTCACTGACACTGTCCGGGCGATCGAAGAAAAACGTTCGTTCCCCATACTCAATACGAAGTCTGGTCGGGAACAGCATGGCGTACTTAAGGCCCAAGTCCCGTAGCCGTCTCTTGACTCCCTGGAATCCCTTTCTCTGCCTCTGAACGAACGGGGTAAAATTCGGGTAAAAGTTCACGGTGGCATTCTCGAACTTCACAGGGCCCTTGTCCCGAGAGGCTTGCAGGATGGCGTCTCTATCCCTGAAGTGAAATAGTTTAGCAACGATAGGTTTCGGGGGGGCATCCGGCTGGAACTTTCCGCCAGGGATTCGATGTGCGCGCTCGACCGCAAAGAACTTAGTGAGTCCGGCGGGAGCAAGATAATTGGTGATCAGATCTTCCACCTGGTTGCAGAAGCCTCGGGATTTTCAGGGACCCCAATAATGCGCACGTTGTTGCGATGGGCCCTATTTTCATAGTCCTCCAGGCGACGGGCCAGCACATCCAGGGAAGAACGTAGATTCCCGATCTCGGTCTGAATGTCCGTTACATCAGTGGTCAGGCTGGAGGTCTTCAGATCTAACGCTTTGGCCCTCTCATTAGTCTTTGCCAGGTCCGCTCTAATCAGCGTAACATCCACGACCACAGTGTCGATCTTGGAGGCAAGAGCTTCATACTGTTGCCCCATAGAGGCCTCCATATTGGTGATAGCACTCATCACATCTTGCAGCGACACTCCTGGCGTCGTACCGGAGGCAGACTTAGGGTCATCAGGCGTACGGCCAATAGTACTGGGGGAACCCTTCAATTGGGAGTAGTGATCCATGATGTTTGTCTGGGTCTGACCCCCTCGGTGAGGCGTCTTGATCTTGCGTCTCTCCGTCTCGGGTCTGGTGGACATATTGGAGAAAGGACCCCGTAGGGGCCCGCGCGACCTGGTGAAAATGGCCGGCCTGGATGTGGTCAAAAACAGTGAAATCGGCCAGAATCGAAGTATGCCAATAGTGCCGAGTAGATGGCAAAACGCCAGGAAGACACACCACGGTGTGAAAGCATCTGGCCGGGCCTAGGGTAGATCCAAGCAGCGTTTCAGCCGATCATTGCCGGGAGTAGGAAAATGAAACTGAAAGTCAGGCAGGAGACCGCTGAAGGGGAGACCCCTCCGGCCGATGTTATTCAACTACTCCCCGGCTGGCAAAGTGGCCGAGCCCCCGGTCTGGCCTCGGGGCGGGCCGCAAAGTTTAAGACGGCATAAAAGTGGATCCCAACGTCCGATTCCAATTCGTCGAAGAGCGTCGGGATCAGCGAGAGTTCGTCTTCAAAAGCCCATCTTCAAAATCAGGATGTAGTAAGGATATGGTCTCCGGAGCCCTCTGCTCACACGACCATCTTGGATGCCCACGAAGCTCCTCCTCCCCGCGGTTAGCACTGTTGACACATTTCTGTTTCCCTGCCTTGGGAGAAGCCCCGCTCACGCGGACCCCTCGGCTGGCTGCGATGTATGTGCTGTTGTGTTTGGAACAGGCCCCTGTTTAGTCTGTCAGAAGCGGTGGTCCTGTTTCTTGCCTGCAAAAACGCGGCGGCCCTGTTATAATCAGGCTCAGCGGGAGCGCGCCGGGCAGATGCGATCGCCGAAGCCACTGAGGTAATAGCTAAAAATTAGGCTGCGCTTTACATGCCAGTCTTCCGGATTTCATTTAAAAGCCACGGCAGCTCGAGCCAGTCATACTTTGCCACGAAGGTAGAGCCTGAGAAGTGACAGCAAGTTATGTGTGATTTATTTCTGCATTAAAGCGTGCAGTTCCAGCTGAACCGGGGCACGGGAACCTTGCATTTGTCAAATGGGCACGCTCGCCTCGTCCCTGTCCCCATTATGCGGCATCGAAGGGGTGAGCGAGGGGACGTGATGAGCCTGATGTTGCAAGCAACCTTTCGTGACGTCACTTCCTGTCGTGACGTCACTTCCGGGAACAGCGTCCCCCCCTTCTTTTTCTAGGACTTGGCCCCTGCGTAGAGGACAGAAACAGTAAGTGGTCCATGCTCCAAAAACTACAAGCAAATGACAACCTGAGGAGTTTCTTTAGCAAAATTAACAGCATCTACATTTTCGGGAAGGTTTTAGGCAACTCGAGAGATATTGCTCGCGAGAATGCAAATTCGGCGTGTTCGGCAGCGCGAACTGTACAAAACGTCGTTATCGTGTGCCCAAGCACGCACATTGATTCAGAAAAGGGGGTGGTGATGAACAGAGTGCCTGAATTAAGCAGACCACTCTTACCCAGACCAAAGATCAGGGCTTGATCCATCACCGTTTTTTAGCTCACTGCACCATCCCAGCTCAGAACTTGGCTATATGCAAATTAGTCTGTTCCTGTCCCAGTGCATGATGGGAACAGGGCAAACCAAACTACCAAGCCAATTCTTATACTGGGAAGGAAACAAGCTACCGGGGACCGGTTTCTGGCATTTCAGCCTCGTCGGCCCGGCTTGCTTGAATCCTGATGGTGCAATGAGCAAGGGACTCACATCTGAGTATACCCTTCCACGCTTATGGTGGACAAAATGATTCAGAAAAGGGGGTGGTGATGAACAGAGTGCCTGAATTAAGCAGACCACTCTTACCCAGTCCAAAGATCAGAGCTTGATCCATCACCGTTTTTTAGCTCACTGCACCATCCCAGCTCAGAACTTGGCTATATGCAAATTAGTCTGTTCCTGTCCCAGTGCATGATGGGAACAGGGCAAACCAAACTACCAAGCCAATTCTTATACTGGGAAGGAAACAAGCTACCGGGGACCGGTTTCTGGCATTTCAGCCTCGTCGGCCCGGCTTGCTTGAATCCTGATGGTGCAATGAGCAAGGGACTCACATCTGAGTATACCCTTCCACGCTTATGGTGGACAAAATGATTCAGAAAAGGGGGTGGTGATGAACAGAGTGCCTGAATTAAGCAGACCACTCTTACCCAGTCCAAAGATCAGGGCTTGATCCATCACCGTTTTTTAGCTCACTGCACCATCCCAGCTCAGAACTTGGCTATATGCAAATTAGTCTGTTCCTGTCCCAGTGCATGATGGGAACAGGGCAAACCAAACTACCAAGCCAATTCTTATACTGGGAAGGAAACAAGCTACCGGGGACCGGTTTCTGGCATTTCAGCCTCGTCGGCCCGGCTTGCTTGAATCCTGATGGTGCAATGAGCAAGGGACTCACATCTGAGTATACCCTTCCACGCTTATGGTGGACAAAATGATTCAGAAAAGGGGGTGGTGATGAACAGAGTGCCTGAATTAAGCAGACCACTCTTACCCAGTCCAAAGATCAGGGCTTGATCCATCACCGTTTTTTAGCTCACTGCACCATCCCACCTCAGAACTTGGCTATATGCAAATTAGTCTGTTCCTGTCCCAGTGCATGATGGGAACAGGGCAAACCAAACTACCAAGCCAATTCTTATACTGGGAAGGAAACAAGCTACCGGGGACCGGTTTCTGGCATTTCAGCCTCGTCGGCCCGGCTTGCTTGAATCCTGATGGTGCAATGAGCAAGGGACTCACATCTGAGTATACCCTTCCACGCTTATGGTGGACAAAATGATTCAGAAAAGGGGGTGGTGATGAACAGAGTGCCTGAATTAAGCAGACCACTCTTACCCAGTCCAAAGATCAGGGCTTGATCCATCACCGTTTTTTAGCTCACTGCACCATCCCAGCTCAGAACTTGGCTATATGCAAATTAGTCTGTTCCTGTCCCAGTGCATGATGGGAACAGGGCAAACCAAACTATCAAGCCAATTCTTATACTGGGATGGAAACAAGCTACCGGGGACCGGTTTCTGGCATTTCAGCCTCGTCGGCCCGGCTTGCTTGAATCCTGATGGTGCAATGAGCAAGGGACTCACATCTGAGTATACCCTTCCACGCTTATGGTGGACAAAATGATTCAGAAAAGGGGGTGGTGATGAACAGAGTGCCTGAATTAAGCAGACCACTCTTACCCAGTCCAAAGATCAGGGCTTGATCCATCACCGTTTTTTAGCTCACTGCACCATCCCAGCTCAGAACTTGGCTATATGCAAATTAGTCTGTTCCTGTCCCAGTGCATGATGGGAACAGGGCAAACCAAACTACCAAGCCAATTCTTATACTGGGAAGGAAACAAGCTACCGGGGACCGGTTTCTGGCATTTCAGCCTCGTCGGCCCGGCTTGCTTGAATCCTGATGGTGCAATGAGCAAAGGACTCACATCTGAGTATACCCTTCCACGCTTATGGTGGACAAAATGATTCAGAAAAGGGGGTGGTGATGAACAGAGTGCCTGAATTAAGCAGACCACTCTTACCCAGTCCAAAGATCAGGGCTTGATCCATCACCGTTTTTTAGCTCACTGCACCATCCCAGCTCAGAACTTGGCTATATGCAAATTAGTCTGTTCCTGTCCCAGTGCATGATGGGAACAGGGCAAACCAAACTATCAAGCCAATTCTTATACTGGGAAGGAAACAAGCTACCGGGGACCGGTTTCTGGCATTTCAGCCTCGTCGGCCCGGCTTGCTTGAATCCTGATGGTGCAATGAGCAAGGGACTCCCATCTGAGTATACCCTTCCACGCTTATGGTGGACAAAATGATTCAGAAAAGGGGGTGGTGATGAACAGAGTGCCTGAATTAAGCAGACCACTCTTACCCAGTCCAAAGATCAGGGCTTGATCCATCACCGTTTTTTAGCTCACTGCACCATCCCAGCTCAGAACTTGGCTATATGCAAATTAGTCTGTTCCTGTCCCAGTGCATGATGGGAACAGGGCAAACCAAACTACCAAGCCAATTCTTATACTGGGAAGGAAACAAGCTACCGGGGACCGGTTTCTGGCATTTCAGCCTCGTCGGCCCGGCTTGCTTGAATCCTGATGGTGCAATGAGCAAGGGACTCACATCTGAGTATACCCTTCCACGCTTATGGTGGACAAAATGATTCAGAAAAGGGGGTGGTGATGAACAGAGTGCCTGAATTAAGCAGACCACTCTTACCCAGTCCAAAGATCAGGGCTTGATCCATCACCGTTTTTTAGCTCACTGCACCATCCCAGCTCAGAACTTGGCTATATGCAAATTAGTCTGTTCCTGTCCCAGTGCATGATGGGAACAGGGCAAACCAAACTACCAAGCCAATTCTTATACTGGGAAGGAAACAAGCTACCGGGGACCGGTTTCTGGCATTTCAGCCTCGTCGGCCCGGCTTGCTTGAATCCTGATGGTGCAATGAGCAAGGGACTCACTTCTGAGTATACCCTTCCACGCTTATGGTGGACAAAATGATTCAGAAAAGGGGGTGGTGATGAACAGAGTGCCTGAATTAAGCAGACCACTCTTACCCAGTCCAAAGATCAGGGCTTGATCCATCACCGTTTTTTAGCTCACTGCACCATCCCACCTCAGAACTTGGCTATATGCAAATTAGTCTGTTCCTGTCCCAGTGCATGATGGGAACAGGGCAAACCAAACTACCAAGCCAATTCTTATACTGGGAAGGAAACAAGCTACCGGGGACCGGTTTCTGGCATTTCAGCCTCGTCGGCCCGGCTTGCTTGAATCCTGATGGTGCAATGAGCAAGGGACTCACATCTGAGTATACCCTTCCACGCTTATGGTGGACAAAATGATTCAGAAAAGGGGGTGGTGATGAACAGAGTGCCTGAATTAAGCAGACCACTCTTACCCAGTCCAAAGATCAGGGCTTGATCCATCACCGTTTTTTAGCTCACTGCACCATCCCAGCTCAGAACTTGGCTATATGCAAATTAGTCTGTTCCTGTCCCAGTGCATGATGGGAACAGGGCAAACCAAACTATCAAGCCAATTCTTATACTGGGATGGAAACAAGCTACCGGGGACCGGTTTCTGGCATTTCAGCCTCGTCGGCCCGGCTTGCTTGAATCCTGATGGTGCAATGAGCAAGGGACTCACATCTGAGTATACCCTTCCACGCTTATGGTGGACAAAATGATTCAGAAAAGGGGGTGGTGATGAACAGAGTGCCTGAATTAAGCAGACCACTCTTACCCAGTCCAAAGATCAGGGCTTGATCCATCACCGTTTTTTAGCTCACTGCACCATCCCAGCTCAGAACTTGGCTATATGCAAATTAGTCTGTTCCTGTCCCAGTGCATGATGGGAACAGGGCAAACCAAACTACCAAGCCAATTCTTATACTGGGAAGGAAACAAGCTACCGGGGACCGGTTTCTGGCATTTCAGCCTCGTCGGCCCGGCTTGCTTGAATCCTGATGGTGCAATGAGCAAGGGACTCACTTCTGAGTATACCCTTCCACGCTTATGGTGGACAAAATGATTCAGAAAAGGGGGTGGTGATGAACAGAGTGCCTGAATTAAGCAGACCACTCTTACCCAGTCCAAAGATCAGGGCTTGATCCATCACCGTTTTTTAGCTCACTGCACCATCCCACCTCAGAACTTGGCTATATGCAAATTAGTCTGTTCCTGTCCCAGTGCATGATGGGAACAGGGCAAACCAAACTACCAAGCCAATTCTTATACTGGGAAGGAAACAAGCTACCGGGGACCGGTTTCTGGCATTTCAGCCTCGTCGGCCCGGCTTGCTTGAATCCTGATGGTGCAATGAGCAAGGGACTCACATCTGAGTATACCCTTCCACGCTTATGGTGGACAAAATGATTCAGAAAAGGGGGTGGTGATGAACAGAGTGCCTGAATTAAGCAGACCACTCTTACCCAGTCCAAAGATCAGGGCTTGATCCATCACCGTTTTTTAGCTCACTGCACCATCCCAGCTCAGAACTTGGCTATATGCAAATTAGTCTGTTCCTGTCCCAGTGCATGATGGGAACAGGGCAAACCAAACTATCAAGCCAATTCTTATACTGGGATGGAAACAAGCTACCGGGGACCGGTTTCTGGCATTTCAGCCTCGTCGGCCCGGCTTGCTTGAATCCTGATGGTGCAATGAGCAAGGGACTCACATCTGAGTATACCCTTCCACGCTTATGGTGGACAAAATGATTCAGAAAAGGGGGTGGTGATGAACAGAGTGCCTGAATTAAGCAGACCACTCTTACCCAGTCCAAAGATCAGGGCTTGATCCATCACCGTTTTTTAGCTCACTGCACCATCCCAGCTCAGAACTTGGCTATATGCAAATTAGTCTGTTCCTGTCCCAGTGCATGATGGGAACAGGGCAAACCAAACTACCAAGCCAATTCTTATACTGGGAAGGAAACAAGCTACCGGGGACCGGTTTCTGGCATTTCAGCCTCGTCGGCCCGGCTTGCTTGAATCCTGATGGTGCAATGAGCAAGGGACTCCCATCTGAGTATACCCTTCCACGCTTATGGTGGACAAAATGATTCAGAAAAGGGGGTGGTGATGAACAGAGTGCCTGAATTAAGCAGACCACTCTTACCCAGTCCAAAGATCAGGGCTTGATCCATCACCGTTTTTTAGCTCACTGCACCATCCCACCTCAGAACTTGGCTATATGCAAATTAGTCTGTTCCTGTCCCAGTGCATGATGGGAACAGGGCAAACCAAACTACCAAGCCAATTCTTATACTGGGAAGGAAACAAGCTACCGGGGACCGGTTTCTGGCATTTCAGCCTCGTCGGCCCGGCTTGCTTGAATCCTGATGGTGCAATGAGCAAGGGACTCACATCTGAGTATACCCTTCCACGCTTATGGTGGACAAAATGATTCAGAAAAGGGGGTGGTGATGAACAGAGTGCCTGAATTAAGCAGACCACTCTTACCCAGTCCAAAGATCAGGGCTTGATCCATCACCGTTTTTTAGCTCACTGCACCATCCCACCTCAGAACTTGGCTATATGCAAATTAGTCTGTTCCTGTCCCAGTGCATGATGGGAACAGGGCAAACCAAACTACCAAGCCAATTCTTATACTGGGAAGGAAACAAGCTACCGGGGACCGGTTTCTGGCATTTCAGCCTCGTCGGCCCGGCTTGCTTGAATCCTGATGGTGCAATGAGCAAGGGACTCACATCTGAGTATACCCTTCCACGCTTATGGTGGACAAAATGATTCAGAAAAGGGGGTGGTGATGAACAGAGTGCCTGAATTAAGCAGACCACTCTTACCCAGTCCAAAGATCAGGGCTTGATCCATCACCGTTTTTTAGCTCACTGCACCATCCCAGCTCAGAACTTGGCTATATGCAAATTAGTCTGTTCCTGTCCCAGTGCATGATGGGAACAGGGCAAACCAAACTATCAAGCCAATTCTTATACTGGGATGGAAACAAGCTACCGGGGACCGGTTTCTGGCATTTCAGCCTCGTCGGCCCGGCTTGCTTGAATCCTGATGGTGCAATGAGCAAGGGACTCACATCTGAGTATACCCTTCCACGCTTATGGTGGACAAAATGATTCAGAAAAGGGGGTGGTGATGAACAGAGTGCCTGAATTAAGCAGACCACTCTTACCCAGTCCAAAGATCAGGGCTTGATCCATCACCGTTTTTTAGCTCACTGCACCATCCCAGCTCAGAACTTGGCTATATGCAAATTAGTCTGTTCCTGTCCCAGTGCATGATGGGAACAGGGCAAACCAAACTACCAAGCCAATTCTTATACTGGGAAGGAAACAAGCTACCGGGGACCGGTTTCTGGCATTTCAGCCTCGTCGGCCCGGCTTGCTTGAATCCTGATGGTGCAATGAGCAAGGGACTCACATCTAAGTATACCCTTCCACGCTTATGGTGGACAAAATGATTCAGAAAAGGGGGTGGTGATGAACAGAGTGCCTGAATTAAGCAGACCACTCTTACCCAGTCCAAAGATCAGGGCTTGATCCATCACCGTTTTTTAGCTCACTGCACCATCCCAGCTCAGAACTTGGCTATATGCAAATTAGTCTGTTCCTGTCCCAGTGCATGATGGGAACAGGGCAAACCAAACTACCAAGCCAATTCTTATACTGGGAAGGAAACAAGCTACCGGGGACCGGTTTCTGGCATTTCAGCCTCGTCGGCCCGGCTTGCTTGAATCCTGATGGTGCAATGAGCAAGGGACTCCCATCTGAGTATACCCTTCCACGCTTATGGTGGACAAAATGATTCAGAAAAGGGGGTGGTGATGAACAGAGTGCCTGAATTAAGCAGACCACTCTTACCCAGTCCAAAGATCAGGGCTTGATCCATCACCGTTTTTTAGCTCACTGCACCATCCCAGCTCAGAACTTGGCTATATGCAAATTAGTCTGTTCCTGTCCCAGTGCATGATGGGAACAGGGCAAACCAAACTACCAAGCCAATTCTTATACTGGGAAGGAAACAAGCTACCGGGGACCGGTTTCTGGCATTTCAGCCTCGTCGGCCCGGCTTGCTTGAATCCTGATGGTGCAATGAGCAAGGGACTCACATCTGAGTATACCCTTCCACGCTTATGGTGGACAAAATGATTCAGAAAAGGGGGTGGTGATGAACAGAGTGCCTGAATTAAGCAGACCACTCTTACCCAGTCCAAAGATCAGGGCTTGATCCATCACCGTTTTTTAGCTCACTGCACCATCCCAGCTCAGAACTTGGCTATATGCAAATTAGTCTGTTCCTGTCCCAGTGCATGATGGGAACAGGGCAAACCAAACTACCAAGCCAATTCTTATACTGGGAAGGAAACAAGCTACCGGGGACCGGTTTCTGGCATTTCAGCCTCGTCGGCCCGGCTTGCTTGAATCCTGATGGTGCAATGAGCAAGGGACTCACATCTGAGCCTTCCACGCTTATGGTGGACAAAATGATTCAGAAAAGGGGGTGGTGATGAACAGAGTGCCTGAATTAAGCAGACCACTCTTACCCAGTCCAAAGATCAGGGCTTGATCCATCACCGTTTTTTAGCTCACTGCACCATCCCAGCTCAGTCCCTTGCTCATTGCACCATCAGGATTCAAGCAAGCCGGGCCGAAGACGGCTGTAATGCCAGAAACCGGTCCCCGGAAGCTTGTTTCCTTTCCAGTGAAGAATTGGCTTGGTAGTTTGGTCTGCCCTGTTCCCATGATGCACTGGGCCAGGGACAGACTAATTTGCATATAGCCAGGTTCTGAACTGGGATGGTGCAGTGAGCTAAAAAACGGTGATGGATCAAGCCCTGATCTGTTGACTGGGTAGGAGTGTTCTGATTAACTCAGATACTCTGTCCATCACCACCCCCTTTTTGTAATTATTTTGGCCACCATGAGTGTGGACGGGTATGCTCAGACATGAGTCCCTTGCTCATTGCACCATCAGGATTCAAGCAAGCCGGGCCGAAGACAGCTGTAATGCCAGAAACCGGTCCCCGGAAGCTTGTTTCCTTTCCAGTGAAGAATTGGCTTGGTAGTTTGGTCTGCCCTGTTCCCATGATGCACTGGGCCAGGGACAGACTAATTTGCATATAGCCAGGTTCTGAACTGGGATGGTGCAGTGAGCTAAAAAACGGTGATGGATCAAGCCCTGATCTGTTGACTGGGTAGGAGTGTTCTGATTAACTCAGATACTCTGTCCATCACCACCCCCTTTTTGTAATTATTTTGGCCACCATGAGTGTGGAAGGGTATGCTCAGACATGAGTCCCTTGCTCATTGCACCATCAGGATTCAAGCAAGCCGGGCCGAAGACGGCTGTAATGCCAGAAACCAGTCCCCGGAAGATTGTTTCCTTTCCAGTGAAGAATTGGCTTGGTAGTTTGGTCTGCCCTGTTCCCATGATGCACTGGGCCAGGGACAGACTAATTTGCATATAGCCAGGTTCTGAACTGGGATGGTGCAGCGAGCTAAAAAACGGTGATGGATCAAGCCCTGATCTGTTGACTGGGTAGGAGTGTTCTGATTAACTCAGATACTCTGTCCATCACCACCCCCTTTTTGTAATTATTTTGGCCACCATGAGTGTGGAAGGGTATGCTCAGACATGAGTCCCTTGCTCATTGCACCATCAGGATTCAAGCAAGCCGGGCCGAAGACGGCTGTAATGCCAGAAACCGGTCCCCGGAAGCTTGTTTCCTTTCCAGTGAAGAATTGGCTTGGTAGTTTGGTCTGCCCTGTTCCCATGATGCACTGGGCCAGGGACAGACTAATTTGCATATAGCCAGGTTCTGAACTGGGATGGTGCAGTGAGCTAAAAAACGGTGATGGATCAAGCCCTGATCTGTTGACTGGGTAGGAGTGTTCTGATTAACTCAGATACTCTGTCCATCACCACCCCCTTTTTGTAATTATTTTGGCCACCATGAGTGTGGAAGGGTATGCTCAGACATGAGTCCCTTGCTCATTGCACCATCAGGATTCAAGCAAGCCGGGCCAAAGACGGCTGTAATGCCAGAAACCGGTCCCCGGAAGCTTGTTTCCTTTCCAGTGAAGAATTGGCTTGGTAGTTTGGTCTGCCCTGTTCCCATGATGCACTGGGCCAGGGACAGACTAATTTGCATATACCCAGGTTCTGAACTGGGATGGTGCAGTGAGCTAAAAAACGGTGATGGATCAAGCCCTGATCTGTTGACTGTGTAGGAGTGTTCTGATTAACTCAGATACTCTGTCCATCACCACCCCCTTTTTGTAATTATTTTGGCCACCATGAGTGTGGAAGGGTATGCTCGGACATGAGTCCCTTGCTCATTGCACCATCAGGATTCAAGCAAGCCGGGCCGAAGACGGCTGTAATGCCAGAAACCGGTCCCCGGAAGCTTGTTTCCTTTCCAGTGAAGAATTGGCTTGGTAGTTTGGTCTGCCCTGTTCCCATGATGCACTGGGCCAGGGACAGACTAATTTGCATATAGCCAGGTTCTGAACTGGGATGGTGCAGTGAGCTAAAACACGGTGATGGATCAAGCCCTGATCTGTTGACTGGGTAGGAGTGTTCTGATTAACTCAGATACTCTGTCCATCACCACCCCCTTTTTGCAAGCACGCACATTGAGCGCGCGAAGAAGACAAAAACTGTTAGGTCGCGTTGTAGCACTGTGCAAAGTTACCAAAACTACGTGAGCTGAATTCTAGGGTTACCTAGTGCGCAGAAAAAGCCATATTATTCAACACACACCCAAAACCTGCAATTCAACACCAAAAACACATTTTGCTAATCAATCCAAAGCCATCCATGACCTACATGATGTTACACTTACAACTTAAACACCCCAAAATCAGTTGAACAACTTTCATGCACCCATGATGAGGACTCTAGTAGTACCCTTGGGCCTACTGGCAGAGTAGGCCACAAGCTTGGAGGCCTATGGCAAAAACACAGTGGCTACAAACACAACATGGTCAACACCACCTGGCCAAGCCACCCACAGAAAGTAAATGAACTCAAGCAGGCCTACACTAACTACATGAACTACGAGGGTTACCTAATTTTACTAAAAAAATACAAATCCACTACAACAGAGTATGAAATTAAATCCAATGCCATTCATGAAGTTTTACAGACACCACAGAAATATGGGTGGACCCTTGGGTACCTCTAGGCCTACTGGATGAAATTTCAAACACATACAACTTGGCCCCTCATGAAAGTACAGGCCTCCCTCAATAATATTTTTTAAGAAAGATTGAGAAGCACAGAAAACTGTAGTTAAAAAAAAAAAAAAACAAGCAATTATTTACAGTACACCAATTCTCAAACTTACTTGTAAAAGAAAAGTTCAAATCCAAAATTCCTCAATAAATCCAATTAAATGCTATGATGCAGCAGACATACACAGAGTGATCCTTCCAGCTCCAAATCCAAATGAAAGTGAACACCACTTGGACAAAGCACTGGGAGGAGCCTGGTGGACAGGAACAGGAAGTTGGAGACTCAGGGGCACTTCCTTTCTCTTGAAAAAAAGAGTAGAAACAAAAAGAGGACTCCTGGCCCAAAAAAATACAGCCAAATCACAATCTGAGGGGTTAAATAAACATTTTTGACAAGATTTTAACATGCTCGAGAGATATTCTGTGCCAGGTTGCAGTTTCTGCGTGTTCGGAAACGCGATCTTACCAACATGGCGCTGCAAGGAGGATCGCGCGTCCTAATGACATGTTCGCGCGTCCGAATGACGTTATCGCGTTCTCACAGTCGCATGGGATTGTGTGGCCGGATTCCAAACATCGTAGCGAACGCGACCGGGAGAGAAAAGCGAGAAAGCGAACGCAGAACAGAAGGTAAGTCATTACCGCGCACGCGAGAATGCTATTGAGCGCGCGAGGAAGAAAAACTACTACGTTACGCTGTAGATTGCAAAGTAGTCTACAACTTCGCGCTCGCTGCGAAGTTGCCGAAAATTCGCAAACTCCGCGAACGGAGCGTAGTTCTACGCCTTTATTTCCTCTCAAAATCGAAGGAGGAATGTAGAAATACCCACAACCCCATATTTGACGAGATCTTGATGTACTATTCTAACTGCAGTCATCGTATAATTGGGAAAAGTGTTTATTTGGGACACATACTACGATTTCAGCAAATAGGGCTGTAAAATCATTGGCACTCCCGGAGCCTTATGAAATGTGCTTGAATGCGCCCCAGACTGGGCAATTGACTGATGGGAAGCTTGTGTACAGGGTTGGACTGGCCTGTAACCAGTTCTGAGTGTGCATCTGTGTTTGCAGTGGAGGCCATCGGCACTCTTTTTGAGGACCAGCACTTATGTTTACTCACCAGACATGAACCAAGCGCAAGAGAGGGATAAGCACACAAATCGGAAAGAGGGAGGAAGAGAAAGACTGAAAGAGAAAGGGTGTAAAAACATCCCGAGGGAGAAAGCAGGAACCTGCCAGAGTGATATAAAGCGAAAGAGGATGTCTGGTAGTGGATTAAAGAGGCCTGAGGTGAATTCAAGACTACACAGCCTTAGTAACCGGCGCCCCGACATATAATTTCACCCGGCTTTGGGGTTCTGGACAGAGGTTTGGGCTCTGGCACTCCTCCTCCTACAAATTAAGCACTGCCTATAATGCAAATCTGCCAGTGTCAGTTGCAGTGGAGTACCTAGGCCTTATGCCGCCTTTGCGGCCCCTGCGTTTGCTGTCCGCAGTGGCCAAATGTAGGAGTTGGGTGTGCTGGCGATTCCTGCGGCCACTTCCCAGTGACGGGCACAGGTATGAGCAGGCGGGGGGATGGGATATCGCCGCCTGGGGCGGACTGCCCCCGTCTCATTTGCTACACCACTGGTCAGTTGGGCCAGTGCGACAGGTAAATGTGTTAGCCAGTTTTGTTGGTCTGGGAGGGCGTTTTTTGTGATATGGTGGGCAGGTTTTGTGTCTATATCTCGATTGGTATGTGCAGCAGGGCACAAGTCCTAAACAAAGAAGTGGGGGACGCTGACGTCACAACAGGAAGTGAAGTCACGAAAGGTGGCTTGCACCATCAGACTCATTGCCTCCACTCGCTCACCCCTAAGATGCGATTGCATCAGAGAAACTAGCACGTGAGCAGTGTTCTGAATGGGTTGAGATCTCGCCCCAGAGAGGGCAAAGAGTGAATGTGTGGCTCCATTTGCTCCGGTTATCGAGCTCCCGGTAAAGTAAGTGGGAGGATGCCGTCCACCCGCGTGGTACCCCGACTCGAGCCCTGATGTGCAGGCTCCCATGTTTGAATAATCATGTATAACATCTTGGATTGTTAATCTGCCTGCTCCCAAACACTGCCTGCAATCTGTCAATCACATTTTGATACCCAGAATATGACGACACAGTTACCTTAAGTTTTTAGTGTCCAGTAGATGTGGAAAAGTGGGAGAGGGGACGGGAGGCGCACAGTGGATGGTAAGGTCTTATCAAAGGCAGAGTTAATGAAGCAATTGCATTCTGTGGTAGAAGAGCTGGGATATGTCAATGTCGTTTGTTTATGGGGGAGGAACATGGTGAATTTCACAACTGCATTTTCCAAACATTACCAATCACATTGAATGCGCAAGCGCAAATTAGGACGGTTATCTACCCATCAGAGACCACGTGCAGAAAGATTTGTGGGTCTTTTTTTTTTTTAACTCATCGTTTCGTAAAATGGGGCCCACTGCTTTTTTGTTGGCCGGACCTATTTTCTTCTCCACACCCCACCCCGCGTGTGTAAAGAGAGCTCCACGTCACACCACTTCTAGTAATCCCTCCTCTTTCTAATTCATCGAAACTGCACGGGAGGTCCATGCGGCTTCCGGATGTGCCGTGTGTGTTTTTCACTCACTGTTTCACATTCCCCTCAGCACTTATCTCCCCGCGCTGTAGCACTGAGTGGGAAATTTGTGAGAAGATTTTGTAGACTTAAGTTATGCACCGTAACTCACACGCAGACACCTCATCGAACTAGTTACAATAATTAACTACTTTAATAGTCCTGGCGAGGCGCTTTGTGGCACAAAAACGGGGAACCCAGGTCGCTTGATCTTTGCCCAGCTGCTGGGGAGCCCAGCTACACGGGACTTCGAGGATGTTTGCAGAGGGGTTCAGCCGAGAGAGGGTTCTTTGTTAAGGCTGATGACAGTGTTTTATCAGTCCGGACAGTGTGTTAACAAGGGCTGACAGAAGGCCCGATGGCTGTTTCAAGGGCACTCGGTTCCCACAGAGCTGGCTTCAGTGTGCTGCCCGGGACAATGGCAGGAATGTGCCCCGCAGGGGAAGCCTCTTGGTGAAAACCCTGTATGGATTAAGGGGGGGGGCCGCACTTGGATGACATTCATTCACCAGGTTTGTTTACCTCGCGGCGCTCATGCCAAACACTGGTGCCCATTTATAGAACCAAGGCTCACAGGGCGGCATCACTCGTTTCCCCTGTTTAAGCAAAAGGGGTTGAAATCACAGTCACACTGGGGACCAGAGCATTACTTTAAAAAATGGTAAATACCGACCCCATATTTCACCCAACTATAGGGTGACCAGGCGTCCCAGATTTGCCAGGACGTCCCCGTTTTTTACCAGCTGCCCGGGCAGATTTCAAGAAATTTAGCTCATGTCCGGATGACTGAAAATGGCAAGAGGTGTTTTTTTAAGTTTTACAAAGCAGGGATAGTTAGCAGTTGTTTCGAGAAAGCAATTCCATTAACAGGCAAGCTCCTAGGCTTAAAATTGCATTTTATGTATGTTCTTTCTGCCTGTTCTATAATTTTCTGCTGATGAGCGCTTTCATTCTGTGCGCCGTCTTGAAGGAAAATTGTAGTACTTCTTCTATTTTTGGGAAATGTCACGGTTTCTGGCTTTAAAATTCTGGTCACCCTGCCCAACTAGCATGTCCGACCATCCACAGACTTGTCTCAGTGAATGAGAGGAGATTTTCCTCAGGCAAGAACGTTTTGGAAAATCAAAATGGCAATACAGTAAATGTTTGCTTTCAGTTCCTCCAAAGCACTGAGGGGTAACACAGTGAAACGCCGTATGTCTCAGTGTGGCCTTGAAAATACCAGGTCAGAATCTTTTATGATATTAAAACATACTTGTTCCCCATGTTAAAAGTGACGCACCCGCGGTGCAAGGGGCTTGTAAATAAGCCCCACTGTCTGCTTAAAAAAAAGGGCCAGATGTTCGAGGCTACTTAGCAGCCGCAAAGCCAGCAATTCACTAAATCACGATTTGCAACCACTAAATGGCTTATACAAAGCACGTAACCCATTTAGCGATTCGGTAACATGTTACCGAATCGCTAAATGGGTTTAGGAAATCATGAGGAATCTCTTTTTGGAAGTGGTGTGTTGAGGTATCCCTGTCGAACAGCGATTCCTTATGGTATGTATAAGTATTTTGCGGCCAAATTCCAGTCACTAAACAGTAGTACTTCACCACCTCTTCAAAGGAGGTGGAGACATCCATTAGCAAACGGGAAGGGGTTTCCAAAGGACCCGTTCCCCTTTGCGAATATTGAAAATATATATTTTTATAGACCACTGCCTGCCCTTAAAAAATGAAAGTTAAACGGATCATTTATTTATTTATTTGAAACGCATTTCATTTTCCTTTAAGGAAAACTTGATGCATTTAAAAAAAATCTTCTGACCCCAGCACGCCACCATCTCTGTGATGGCTGTCATTGCTAATGGGTCATAAATTGTGACCTACCTCATTAATATTTGTGAGGCAGGTTGATTTGTGATCCAGTAGGAATCGCTAATTTAAAAATTAAAACTTCAAACGTTAGAATAGCGATTATCAAATAGCCATAAGGAAAAAAATCACTATTTGGAAATTGCTATTCTAAGCATACGGAAATCTGGCACTAAGTCTTGTGAGAGGCTAGATAAATTGGAATGCATCTTCTTTTCTCGGGCAAATTCAAGATCACGATAATGAAAGGCTCCTTTTTACGTGCCACAACACAAACACACAGCAGATGTGCGTTTTCTTATAGTTTTGAACTTTTAAGATGACACATGCAATCCGCTAGATGATAATTCCCAGCCAGTTATAATCATGAACGCTGGGGCCCAGATTTTCCAATGGTTGATGCAATGCAGGAAGCAAGTAAAACTGTTGCGCGAATTGCATTCTATCTACAAAGAAGTGACATAGTTCGTCTCTCTCCCTGTGCTAGTGCACTTTCTGCTGCCAAACACCAATGTAGGCACCATTGTGCCATAGTGAAAGGGTGTCTGTGTTGTGGTCAGAATAGTATTTGTGCAGGGAGGGGCCCCATTGCTTTAAAAAAGTAACAGAAAAGTGGCACAAAATCTTTGTAAATCTGCCGCGGAGGATGCTGTATTTTAGTAGACTTTGCTTTAGGTTTGGTGTTTTTGACTGCCTTGTACATTTATATGCATGCATACTGTGCTGCTTTACAGTGTATGCATCTTTGACATTTTTGCAAGCTACTACACCCTAAAGCGTTTGCGTTCATATTAGATATTTTGGCTTTGAATATTTTTATAAGCATGTTTACTGCATTTTGGCACACGCTTTTCTAGGTGCAGCATCCAATGACAGCATAGTGTATGTATATAAAATTGCGCTGCATTTGTAGTAGTATTCGCGCCAGAGGTACACAGTTTTGCCAACTTATGAACCAGTGGGGTCTGGCAATGCAATTCACTTAGAAAAAAAAAGCTCAGTTTTGAGGCATTGCATTTTGGATCTAAAATGGAGGATTTGAAACCCCAGATGAAAGGCAACAGTCCGAAATGCATTTGAGATTAGAAAAATGAGCATGAGTGGACATATTGAAAACTACGTTTATGATAAAATGAACGTTTGCATGAAAGTTGTGAAAAACAAATAGAATATGCACCATGTTGTGACTTAAAAAATGGTGAAGCAATGATAAATTGTGTTTGAATGAAACCAATGCTAACATTGACTATTTTGGTGCAGTGTTTTCCAATTATGGCAGTGCAGCTACTTAGAAGTCAGCATGGAGATGGAAAGAGAGCCACCAAGTGTAACGTAGCTTACACAGTAGCCATTTTAAGAGTTCGGACACTGGACAAGCATGAATCATCTGTTAAGGAAGGACAGAATCACATTACCGGCCACTCCAACCTCAAAGGGTATTTTTGACAACCAATTTATTTAAAGTGTGCCTACTTTAAATTCTCAGGTTCACAGAGAAATAATTGACAAATGTCCCTTCTTATTGAGCGCATGTTCAAAGAGATAATGGTCATAATTATTAAATATATGGTTTTGTGTTCTTGGGATACAATGAACATTCATCCGATCAATCAGGGTTGGTAAAGCGCAACTACTCACAGTGAGGGTCTCAAGGTGTGGGGGGGAGGAGAGGCAGTTCCGTTGAGTGCTGGGGTTACACATTTTGGTAATTGACAGATATTAGGATAATCCCGTACTCTGTGGCTGCATCTTTACCTAAACTCTGAAATGTACTCTGGAAGCCAACTAGCAGCTTTTTTTAAATGAACCTGACCAATGTACAACGAAATGGGGCAAATGGTTACTGATTTTCTGTGACTATTTATTGGCCACCAACAGGAAAAAAGGATTGTTATTGAACTCTTCAGGTGTGGAAAGAGAGAAGGAACACATTCAGCCGATTAGGATTGTTCTCTTGAGACAGTTAACAGGCTGAAACTTAGATTCACTAGACAACTTTACACTGTAACAGAGAAGTTCATTGTTTCACTCATCACCAACAAGTAAATGAACCCATTGGTTACTATGTGGTATTTTTAAGGGTTTTAGCTTCTGATTACGAGTTTGAGAGCAATACTGCTCCGTATCAGATATCAGTTAATCATGACATGATTTAACAAGAAAATTTAACAACGGTTATTAAGATCTAGCAATCCAACCATGCAAGAGACAATAGATATGGCAAAAGGTGTGGACCCTTACATATGTTCATGGAAGGCGTTGAATGAATTTGAAGGAGCTGAAATGGTCTTTATTTCTAGTAAAGGTGGACAAGAAAGGCCAAAAGGGGATAAGGTTAAGGAAAAGGGTCAGCATGTGCAACGCTTTAATGGTTCATCTAAATACAGGGACAATCACTGTGGGGTGAGAAGTCACATTCGTTATTTAAAGCATGTCCACCATTGGGTAAAGAATGCTTCAACTGTAGCAAGTTAGGCGATTTCTCAAATGTTTGCAAGAAAACCAATGGGAAAAGCAGTGGCATAACTCAAAATGATGCCCCCCGCCCCCCGCTGCAGAATGTCACGAGGGGCCAAAGCATCTCCCATATTGCACAGATACTCATTAGTCTTGGGCTCAATGGGGAACCCTAAAAGTTGCCCCACCCCTACGCCACATGGCCCTGCTTTATGCCCCTGCCATGGAGATGGGGACATGGAGTACCTTTTGCTGAGCCAATGTCTCTTTCTTGCAAAAGTGGATGAATCTATTCCACATGGCTGAATAGCATTTATGTGCTGTTAATATTCTGGCCTCCCTTAAAATTTGTACACCTGGGGTAACCCAGAGGTACATGGAAGTTCTAAGTACTCTGAAGCCATGCCGGTAGGCTGGGAATAGTGTAAAGACAACAAGGGCCTTCTAGGAGTCACTAAACATTAAGGCAGGTTACCAATTTGCTGATAGTGATGAATCCTACCTAGTTGTAAATACACATACATAACGTTTTAAGAAGACTATATTTTATGAGAAAATTGTTTCATGTACATGCTTACAAGTAATAAACGCAAAAGATCCAATCATGGATCATATACACAGGGTCTACAAGAAACTCAACTGTGCTCTGTGCAATAAATGGGCACATGGTGCAAGTGAGTGAGAACACAAACCAAAGAAAAAAGCCTTCTGTGATCAGCAACAAAAGTGATATACATAAGAATGACCAACAAATTACTGCATCAGAAAGTTACAAAGATTTTATTTGGTTATTTGATTGTAGAAAAATTCACAAAGCTCCTAGCAAGGCATTATAATTTCAAAGAGTCTTCCCGTCAAACATTGTCGACAGCATATCGCCCCTTAAACGATATCCCCAGGGTCATCACCGGGACAAACTGACTTTCACAGTACTTTCACAGTACACAGTATATCCCAAAATTCCAACAGGAGATGTGTGGAACAATTGTACATCAGAAGGCGAAGGGAGGTAAAGTTGAAAGACCTTGTGTGGCAACAGTACACAAGTTCTCTCATGAAGGTCGGAATACTTCCATTAATTTCGGGATCTTCTGAAATGGAGAGGATCCCACCAAGCTAGGGATAAAGGTCTAAATGGTCGAGTGAATCAGCATTGAAAAGTGGGCCCAAAAAATCGGGAGGCCAGTCCCAGAACAACATCTGGTAGAACTTAAATACGCAGTGGAATTAACCAGGCTGTCAGCCTGTCCGCATAGGCACTAGGCGCAGATTGGCTGGCTCCAGGTGACAACATTGCCCTTCTTGTATTGTCATCAGGTCTTGTAAGATAGTTTGTTTTATTAGGAACTGGGAACCACAAGTGTCTTGCTCACCGAGGGGCTATCTGTGTCATTGTTATGGTTATCTGCACTTGCTTTTATCATTAGAGGGATCAATAAGATTGACAGAAAGGGGTATGCAAATGTTCCTGACCAGTATATCGAAAAGTAATTTCCCTGGGACAAGTTGTGTAAAGACCTGGAGGCAAGACTTTGGCATTTTGTGTTTGCTTGTGTTGCAAATAAGTCTGTTTGTGTGTACACACTCTTGGAAAACATTGTGCAGTGTTTCTTGAATGAGTTCCCAAAAGTGAGGTGCCTCTCTTGTATGCTTAACCTGTCTGCTTCTGTGATATGTATACTTGGAAGGCGCACAGCTAATAGCGTTATATTTGTTTGTACAAACCATTTACATATTGCTTGTGCTACGCTAGTTTGGATGGGGTTATAGGGGTGTGTCCCCTTCTTGTTGATATAAAACTTCATTATTGTATTGTCCATTTAGATCTGTACTGCCTTGTCTCTGAAATGTATGTGGAAGGCGTTTAATGCCACAAAAGAGTTTGAATTCTAGTACATTTATGTGCTTCACTGCTTACACTTCTTGAGGGTTCCATTGACATTTCATGTACAGTCTACTATGTGTGCATCCCATCCGGTACGAGATGTGTCCATTATGATGGTTAGAGTGGGAGGGCTGGTTGAAAGGTCTGCTTATTGCGCTGCAGAAGGCCCAGCTCCCGGCCCCATGAACTCCTTCTATGCCAACTACTCCTTCTGCCAAAACCGCCATCAGCACCAGAGTGTCAGAAACCAGCATCGGAGCCAAAACACCCAATGCCCAAAGCCCTGTCCTCCACTGCCTTTGAGGACTCTGAGAAGACCATTGTAATAAAGAGGTTGAAAATCCAAGATAATTCCAAGTAAAATCCAAGGTTTATTAAACTGCAGCACAGTACATCCACTCTCCAAGTTACCAGTCCTTTTTCTCCACCCCAATCATTTCAGACCATAACAATTCTAAATGGAATCCATAACACAATGTGCATGAGCAGCTATGAAGAGACATTCTATTTAAAAGGGAAATATGTACAACATTGGAATTTGTATTAAAAGGGAAATATCTGTAAACAAGAATACTACACATTTTCCCCCTAAAGAAAGTTAAGTGACTACGTAAACATTAAAAAAAACAAATCCTTACACATAAAAGAAACTACTGGTTATAATAGAAAATTTAAGACACACATTTGGATACTCTTCTAACATTCCATCTTTTGCCATCTTGTGTGACAACGCTATTGTGATAAACTTTCACAACCTTCATAGGTTTGCCAAACTTTGTCTCACCTTTGGTAATATAACCAGGTTTACGAATCCTAACCACATCACCTACCATAAAAGCAGGTTGTTTGACTTTCATCCTAGTATCATAATCACTTTTGTATTTGCACTGTTTGAGTTCCACTTTCTCAGCTACATCCTTGACATTCACATCAACCATGCGATAACCAGCACTTTTCTTAAACCACCAAGGACATAGGTTAGATACAGGATCTCTACCCTTTAGTAGGCGGAAAGGAGAAACTTCTGTAGTGGCATGAGGCGTTATACGGTACAGCCATAACTTTTCTCTCAATTTCTCCTTCCACATTCCCCCAAACTTCCGAGCCCATAGGATATCTTGTTTGAGAACCCTGTTATATCTCTCCACTAGCCCATTTCCTTGTGGTTCATACAGAGCAGTGGTGCAATGCTTTATACCATAAGTACTCAAAAACTCCAACATCTCTGAAGATTTGAACTGTACCCCATTATCTGATACAATGCTTTCTGGGAATCCTTCTCTTGAAAATATCTCTCTCAAAAATAAAATAACACTTTCAGTGTTAGGATGAGGTACCAGTTTGACCTCAGGCCATTTGGAGTGATAATCCACAGCAACTATAGCGAATCTACACTCCTGTGGTAAAAAATTGAATGGGCCAGCAATATCGATCCCTAATTTCTGCCATGGATGATCTGGCCACTTCACAGGAGTCAAAGGTGCCGGATCACGTTTGCACGTCTTATCACTTTCAATGCACTCAGGACACTCTCTAACAAATTTATCTACAAACCTATCCACTCCTGGCCACCAGAAATTTGACCTAATTAATCTTTTCATGGACGACATGTCCATGTGACATTCATGACTCATTTGCAAAATAACATCTCTTACCGCAAAAGGTGGAATACATTTTCCAGCTCTGAATAGTAGATTTCCCTCTATGGCTAACTCATCAGCAACATTGTAAAATAGTATAACTTCAGCTGGAATTAATTCCTTAGAAGGCCAACCCACACTCACATAATCTCTCACTTTGCACAAGACATCATCCTCACTCATGCTTTTCCATCCATAAATCTTCTGAAATGATAATGAATTTCTCAGACAATAATTCTGAAATGCTAGTTACGACTTCAGTATCTTCATCATCACTGACACTGGGATATGGTAATCTTGACAAACAATCTGCAGTCACATTGAGTTTCCCAGGCACATATTCTATGTCAAAACTATATTCTTGTAATCGTGACATCAATCTAGCAATACGAGCAGTCGCACTTAAACCTCCACCGGGTGAAAGAATACCCAACAAAGGCTTATGATCAGAACGTATCAAAAATCTTGCACCCCAAATATAATTCCGGAAATGTTCAACAGCCCAGACACATCCTAATAATTCCTTTTCGATTACAGCATATCGTTTTTCACACACCCGTGTCACTACTTGGAAACCATGGTAACTGCACGCTCCAACACGGCGCATGGAGATTTGTTGCACGGGAAGACTCAGTCCTTCGCGTGTTGCCCGTTGAAACCACATTCAAAGGTAAATATTTGCCTATTTCGTTTAAAATTGTGAAACTTTCGCGCAAACACCCATAAATTTCGTACTTTACGGTAAACACAGCGTCCTCAACCGTGCAGTCTCCAAGATGAAAAGCGTTACCAATAGAATATTGTATACCATTGAGAGCAGGTGTAAATAGTATTCCAAGTAAAATAAAGTTTTAAATCCTTCAGTCCTTAAGTAGGATAGTCGATAGCAACGTCTTCTATGTAGGAATGAACCAAGCTCCAATCTTCAAAAGTTTATAAAATCCAAACTAGGTTAAGATCAGGTAAAAATCCAAAATCCTTTCAAAATCAGGTGTACCACACCTGTGCTGCTGTAGTAGTAGGTACTAGACACCCTCGTCGCCAATTTTGTAATAAAGAGGTTGAAAATCCAAGATAATTCCAAGTAAAATCCCAGGTTTATTGAACTGCAGCACAGTACATCCACTCTCCAAGTTACCAGCCCTTTTTCTCCACCCCAATCATTTCAGACCATAACAATTCTAAATGGAATCCATAACACAATGTGCATGAGCAGCTATGAAGAGACATTCTATTTAAAATGGAAATATGTACAACATTGGAATTTGTATTAAAAGGGAAATATCTGTAAACAAGAATACTACAACCATCCATAAGCATTTTAGGATGAGCTCAATGCTGGGCGGAAAGCCCTCTCATCCATTCACATACTGGCAGGATCCTCACCCAGCTTCCACCAAAGGCTCAGGCACCCATCCCATGCAAGAAGAAGTAGACTTTTGATAAGGCTCGTGCACTGGAGCCTGAATCACCAGCCAAGACGAGAAAGAACCAGGATCGGGGCACTAGCCCTCTACCTCCTCAACACCACTGTCATCCTCCTCCTTGTCCACCACCACTCTACTGCTCCCCCTCCTCTCTTCCTCTCCCCTTCTTCCATCTCAAACACTGGAAGCATCTCAGTCTGAGTCACCAGAGGGTTACTTACATTCATACATACATTAGGGGGAAAGTGCAAGTTATTCACTAGATCCCTATGAGGCCACATTTGACCCTTAATCTCATGATGACTGTGGGACGAATATGATGTTGACCCACCCGATAACACCATCCTGGACCTTCACCCTACCAAAACATCCCACCAGATGATACTGCCTCTTACTAGGTTCTACATTGGGCTGCTGCCTTTCATTAGGTATAGATGCATAAGGTCTAGGAGGATGAGGATTTCCTTGTTGAGACACTTTCATCCACACACATCCTCTACAATTCCTACCTATACTCAAGAAGAACCACTCCTGGAGTATTGAAGGAGCTGGTTAAAACCAGGGTTGATGCAAAGTACAAGCTTCTTCAGAACCCGCGCTCCCTCTCATACCATAGAGAACAACTCCCTCTGGACTCCCTCGCGGTCCATACTGCTCGTAAGTATGCCAACACCCAGGGCACCTGAGAGGCACCTCCACCATACAAGGAGAGCAGGAAGATCGATGTGGCTGGCAATAGGGTTGCCGCTTAATCAGCGGCCCGTTGGTGCATCACCAATTCGGTCGGCCTGCTGAGATGAAATGAAGGAGATCTACAACACCTTTCAGAACAGATTAGGAAAAGTGGACAGGAGCTTGCCTCTGAGAGGAATATCATCTCCAACATGACCATTCAGTGCACCCTAAATGTCACTGACACTGCAGCATAGAGTATCAGCTCCAAAATCCTTATTCTTCACCATGCCTAGCTGCCTGTCTCTGGTTTCAAGCCAAAGGTACAGCAGCATCTGCTCAACCTGCACTTCGATGGGGAGTACCTCTTTGAACGGCAGATTGAGCAGATGATCAAGAATATAAAGGACACAAATGCAGCAAAGGCTTTGTAGGCTATCCAGATGTGTTTGCCCCAGGGTTCCGTTCAGAGGTCCCGGAAGTGGGGCAAGACCATCTCCCCTGAATCCACTTAATACTATCAGAAACATCAGACCCCTTCACAGGGCAATTTGAGGAGAGTATACATGGATAACAACTTGGAGCAGAGTAAAAGGTGGCACAGCTTAGGCAGCCACCTCTGCCAAACATTGACTTGCTCTTCCTTCCCACAATCATACTACACCTGTTTGGGGACGACTCCATGGGTTTCTGACACAGCGGCTAGAGATCACCTCAGATCAGAGGGTCCTCTCCATTATACGGCAAGGTTACTGATTAAACCTCACTGCAACCCCACCGAACATTGCTCTACGCAGACACAAACTCTCTCCACCAGAACATCAACATCTCATTCAATAGGAAGTACAGGCACTCATTCGCAAGAGTGCCACAGAGTCCATGCCACCACATAGCAAAGGAGTGTGTTCCATGTACTTCCTTATGCCAGAAATGAATGGGTCAATCTGGCCTATAATCGACCTCAGGCCCCTCAAAACATACAGCCTCTCAGATCACGTCCATATGGTTATGCTCCAGGATGTCTTCCCTCTACTACAGCAAGGCAACTTCATGACTGCACTTGACCTAAGGATGCCTACTTTCACATTCCAAACCACCGTTAACATTGGCTGTACCTTCGGTTTGTAGTATGTGGCAATCATTTTCAATTCAAAGTAACTTGTCGTGGTCAGCACTCATCTCAGAAGTAGTGGTGCTCGGATTGAACACTACAAGCCTTGGCAACAGCAACCCACACTTCAAGAGAAAATATGCTTCAGTGCAGACCAGCAAGGTCCTGGCGACTCCCCAAGTGGTGGAGAGTCAGGGCACGTCTGGAGCAACCAGGTAAGCCCAATTAAAGTTAGAGTTGCCTTCACCGGTACCCACCAGTTGATGGACCAGGGATCGCAAAGGGACCTCAAGAGGAATCACACAATACCAGCCCATGGGACACTCAGTGGGTGTAGGCCACTAATCTTCGGTCAACAAGTAGCCAAAAGCACAGCCTCAAGGATCGCCAAGAAGCATATGCACTTGCAAACGTGCACGGTGTCTAGGGGTTCCGGTTCCATGATCTCCTCAAGGGCTACGGGTCTCAGCTTTGCTGGGAGCTCGGGTTCGCCTCTGGGAAGTCTGGAAACCCACCTCCTGTGTTGCAAATTCTTCATAGTCCGGCGGAGCTTCGGAGATGCAAACCGGTCAGATGCCTCTTTGGTGCCTGCCACGCAGGGGAGGAACTCCTTTACTCTAAGGGAGATTCATCAGTCAACTAGTGCCTTATAGCTCATCAAAGTTCCAGGATTATGGATCAGAGTTTCGTCCAGGTAAATCTAAAGTCCTGTAGTCAGGGGTTCCTACTTTATAGTCAAGGAAGGGGTGGGACAAACTCGGGGGACCCACCTATGGGAGGGTCAGGAAAGAGGGGTGGCTACACCCAGTTCCTTTGTCCAGTTTCGTGCCAGATTGGAGGCTGGTAGCCCCTTCAACCGGTTTGAGCAGGACTATGCACAGGGACACCAAATGTGCTCCAGTGCAGACTTCAAAGCACTCTTGAAGTGCACCCACCCAGCCCCAATACACTAAAGCCTGTCTGGGAGGTGGTCACACCTTCCTGTGACAGGAAACCTATTATTCAGGCCTCCCCTGCCTGAGTTTTGTCCAGCAGCAGGAGGCCAGACTAGTGTCTGTGGCTGCAGCATCCATGTTGTGATGCCAGGGTTCAGTTAAGCTGGTACCGGGTGTACCGGTGTAGTCACATTTCTCCCTCTAGGAGGGTGGAATCATACCTCCACTGTTAGGACTGGAGGGGAGGTATGATTCCATGGTGTTTGACACCAAACATCACATGTTTCCTTGCAGCCATTTCAAAGTTAGCATTTACCGTGAGGTTATAATGCGCTTGAGAATATATGATCTGCCTGCATCACAGAACAACCCCGGATAATAGATTCAGAAGGCAGTAGAGGGGCCCTACTCATGCATGGGCACCCTCTCACGCAAAACCCAGCACCCTGCCTTCAGGATTGATAAGGCCTGCCATAGGGATGACTGATAGGTTTATATGTGCAGTGATATAAGGTAGCTATAGGGAACCTATATCCAAGTAAGGAGTGCATGCACCACCTTACGCAGGCTGCTGTAGCAGACCTGTGGTGTCATTTTCAGTGATCTTTAAGGGGTGGCATAATACACGCTGCAACCCCTGAGAGGCCTCTGGGGGTACATATGACTTGGGTATATAGGATACCATATACTAGGGACTTATAAGGGTACCCCAGAATCCAATCTGTGGTGTACCTAAAGTACATGCAATCATTTTAGAGAGGAAGCAGCTAGGCTGGGGTCCTGGATAGCAGGGCCCCAGCCAGACTAAAGTCGAAAAACAGTGAAACATCAGCAAAAAGTGGGGGTAACTATGAGAAGCAGATCCTACTCTCCTACAGCTTTGAAATAGAATGCAGGGATACAAAAAGGGGTATTATGTAGGGAAATTCTGCTAACAGACTTGAAATAGAACGCTAAACCTTTCAGCTCTACTAACACCACAAATGCAAACATAGAACCAGAAGGAGGTGCAACAGGCCAGGACACCAGGAGGGAAAGGGTCCAACACCAAGGCGACCTTCTTACGGGCCCTAATCAAGCAGAACAGAAACACTTGTACCACTCCAACTCAATAAAAGTTTGACAACTTAGCTACCAACAACGCACAAGCCTGTTGCAAACAAAGAAGAAAGGTAAAAACAAAAAGACCAAGATAATGGGCTACTTTAGGGTCAGAACCCCCTTAGGGGCATCTTTGTACCTAAAGGAAAGCACACAACACCGAGCTCCACAACAGCAATTTGACACAAACAACTTCTGGAGAAGGGATCTCTCAGAGGGCGCTACCGCACAAGTCAAATAATAGACCATTGAATGAAGGCAGGACAGTCATAGCGGCATCAGACGCTAAGGAACTAAACGGCGCCCCTGTAAGGGAAACAAAACAGCTCATGCATGACAAAGACTGCAGAACACTCACTATCCAGCCACACAAAAACAACCAAGATCCAAACATTGCACGACATGAATGCCCAAACAATGGCGAAAGGAAGTGATCTCCACAGGCGAACTCCCTTGGCAACAACTACGGTTAGAGCTGTAAACCTGGCAACCAGCATATCGGGCTCACCCAGAGCCTCAGCCCAAAGATGTCCAGCTGAGCCCCTTCAAACTAGAAACAACCTGACTAGCAGTCAGTCAGTCAGTCAGTCAGTCATCAATCCTCCAGAAATTTGTATCCCCAGCCCCCCGCCTCAATGGCCAACAAAACCTGCCTCAACCCAACTACAAGAAGAGCCCGCAAATGACTTAAGAGCAACTGACACCATAATATTTCTGCACAAAGACGTGGGATGCTTGATTCTAGTCCAGAGAAGACATGGCTTGGCAGTAAAGGGCTGGACTGTTCCCATGAGGCACAGGGTCAAGACAGATTTGCATATAGCTGTGTCTGAACTGGGGTGGTGAAGTGAGCTAAAGAACGATGATGGATTCAACCCAGATCTGTGCCTGGGGGTGAGTGTCTGAAAAGCTTCAGCGGTCCGTCCATCCTCTCCTGGTGTTTGCTTTGTTCCCCCCAAGTTGGCAGCGAATGCCCAGACATGGGTACCTTTGCTCACTTTGCCACTGGATTCAAGTTTGCCTTGCTGATGAGGGCTGTTAGCCCAAAACCAGTCCCAGGATGCTTGTTTCCGGTCCAGTGAAGACATGGCTTGGCAGTTCGGGCTGGACTGTTCCCATGAGGCACAAGGTCAAGACTGATTGGCATATAGCGGTGTCTGAACTGGGGTGGTGAAGTGATCTAAAGATCAATGATGGATGATGGATTCAACCCAGATCTGTGACTGGGGGTGAGTGTCTGAAATATTTCAGCACTCCGTCCATCATCTCCTTGCCTGGCTGATGAGGACTGTTAGCCCAAAACCGGTCCCAGGATGCTTGTTTCCGGTCCAGGGAAGACATGGCTTGGCAGTTCGGGCTGGACTGTTCCCATGAGGCACAAGGTCAAGACTGATTGGCATATAGCGGTGTCTGAACTGGGGTGGTGAAGTGATCTAAAGATCGATGATGGATGATGGATTCAACCCAGATCTGTGACTGGGGGTGAGTGTCTGAAATATTTCAGCACTCCGTCCATCATCTCCTTGCCTGGCTGATGAGGACTGTTAGCCCAAAACCGGTCCCAGGATGCTTGTTTCCGGTCCAGTGAAGACATGGCTTGGCAGTTCGGGCTGGACTGTTCCCATGAGGCACAGGATCAAGACTGATTTGCATATAGTTGTGTCTGAACTTTGGTGGCGAAGTGAGCTAAAGCATGATGATGGATTCAACCGAGATCTGTGACTGGGGATGATTATCTGAAAGGTTTTAGCACCCCGTCCATCATCCCCTTGTGTTTGCTTTGTTCACCAGAATATTTCTGCCAGAGTACAAATCAAGAGGGAGAGGAGACACACTAAACGGGTGCAACATACTGCAAGTTCTCCAAACAAATAAAAGCCTGGACAACCTTTGCTCAACCCACCTATTGTCAATTGAGTTCGTCCAGGTTGACAACCTGCAGGGCAAAGAGGCAACTAAAACTACCTGGATAACAAATGAGCCAGCCAATAAGGTCATGAAAAAAGCGAACACATTTTATCAATGGGGAATAAGGTTATATCCAGACAACAAGCCCGGCTACCCAACCCCTTTGTTAATTGGAAATACTAGTAAAATGTGTCCGCAAGACCAACACACCACTAAATCAATACTAAAAACAGCAAGAAGTAGCTCCCCAGCGATCAAATACAGAAACAATATCTCATGGGGGAAGCACAAACCAAAGGCGCCAGAGTCAGAAGCAGCCGACATAAAATGGAGCTATCTATCTCAAACTATTAATGTCGATTACACCCAGTGGCAGACAATCTCCCACACTATCCCTATTCTGAAAGGGTCCAGCATGTGTATTTGAAATATCAATGGCTTGGCCAGCAAGGCAAAGGACCCACATGTTTTAGGCTACTTGCAGGCTTTTAATCTCATACTTCTCCAACAAACCTGGGAAGAACAAGCTATAGAGCTACAAGGGTTCACATCTCAACTAGTCGCCGCACGAAAAGGAGCAAGATAGGGCAACTGAGCAAATCTTACTACCGCACAAGATTCCCTGCCTTGAAACACATGTCAGATGCTCTTCTTTTGAAGCGTATTTCTGGATTAAGAATTAAAACGTCACATGAAGCTATGAAGACTAGCTTGGATTTGGGAATTATTTTCCGAAACACTATTATTGATCATCAGGCACAGGCCTCCTCCCAAGCCCAATCTTTACTTCTAAACCAGTGGCTCTTGGGTGTAGGCACTTGAGAGGCGTGTGCCAACCACAACATTTGGGTACTGACCCTTTTTGGCATGAACCCTATTACCATCCACCCATTGCCTATACAATATATGAAGTGACATTTTATGCTTCAATATCAACAATAGGAATCATTAAACCACTAAGGGCAACCATATCAGCCCCAAGCAAAATACAGGCAGCAACCACAACAATCACCTTCAATGGGGTAGAATTGCCAATCATAAATACCTACTTACATCCAAGGCACAGGCTCAAGGGCACCAAACAACTGATTAAAGAACTAACAAGAATCGCAGAAGAAGGTCAGACAGAGAACATTGTAATAGCTGGATATTTAAATCTTCCCCTTTTGGGCACCACAAGCGATGATGACCTGCTACAGGATCTATCAGAAGAGTAGGAAATTCCAAGCCAGGGATCAAGTCACCTAAACAGGCAAACCAGATCATCAATGTACCTTCTTCGAGAACTTCAACACCTCAACCTGAGGGCCTTGAATGGCTTCATAGAGGATAATCCTCCAGCACCACGTTTCACTCAACAACAACCACTTCACATCTCGACTTCACATTCGTCACACTCTCTCCGTTTCCAAAAATCTCCTCTTATTATTTGGGAGTCAATAAGTAAAGCGAACAACTACAGAAAGAAGTGACATTCAAAGCAAAAGCCAAATCTTTAAACCAGGTCTTAAATACAATTGTTACAGATTACACCACCGATTACAAGCGGATTAAGTGTAGCGGTGCTTCAGTCGACAAGCTGTTAGAATCGGTGAAAACCCTTCTTCGTCAGGATCACAAAACAAGAACACATCCCATAACGATATGGGATCACTTCTTTAAGAACTTCATGGATACATTCAACACCAAGGCTGGAACAAAAAAGGGGGCAACAGCAAGGAAACCCTCACTTCTCAGGTCAGAAGTCTCAAACGCTAAAGCAGATCCATAGGAACCCTCAAAACTCAACCCTGCAGAAGGAACTGAGGAAACTCAAGGCAATCCTGAAAAGAACAAAATGGGACAAAAAGAGGCAAGAAAACGAATCACTGGGGGCAAGGCTGCTGCACGATTTAAAAAGCAAGAACTCTGCCCGGTTTTGGCGGACAATCAACACCCTCCAACGGCCAGGCTACCACGGAATTAATTCCCAAATCTCAGAGGAAGACTGGGCAAACACCTGCACCAACACTTTACCAACCATGATCTAGGGAGAGAAAAGACTGGGGAAGAATCCTGTGCTAAACCATGAGATGACACATACCCGGGTACCACACAGAACCAGCGGGCAAAACTCCAGCAAGACCACTTTAATAACCTGGATCAAGGAGGAGAAAAGACTGGGGAAGAGCCCAGTGCCAAACCAAGAGGTGATGCTCACCCAGGCATCATACAGGTCCACACCAAATCGAACTCAGGGGTTGAAGGAGAGGGAGTTGAAGTACCCCAAACCAGAGATGAGGAACCCCACAGAATAACAGCACAACAAATCAGGAGGCAAATAGCAAAGGGGAGGTCAGAAGGCGCTGCGGGCCCCAGTGGAATACCACCCATCCTGTACAAATAAGACCCAGAGTACTTGAGTAATACTCTGGCGCCAGTCTTCAATGCCATACTGGAAAAAGAAACAGATTGAAAATTAGGCTAAATATTACGAAGAAGTGATCCTGGAAGAAATTACATTTTTGGGCTTATCAAAATCCATCATTCCATTAAACAGCTTCTGCAGACAAATGGGAAGCAAAACCAACATCATGACCCTGTAAGTGCGGATTGACGCAGTTAAAGTGGCAAAGCAACCACTGTTTCTTTACTTCATTGACTATAGCTCAGCAATCAACCATGTAGATCGCACAAGGCTATGGCCGAAACAAAAAATGGGGCATTCTACCAGCCCTCTTGAACAAGGTGATCTTACTACACACGGACACCTGGGTCAAAATCAAGTTGAGAGCCGGGATGCACCTTTCGAGATGCATTAACACCATCAAAGGGCTAAAACAAGGTTGGGTCCTAGTCCCTCACTCTTTAACCTCTTCATGGCTGACCTCCCAGCGAAAATGGACAAAAGCACATCACACACCCCGAAACTAGGAAATATGTCCCTTCCCAACAGGGCCGGACTGGCTACCGGGCAGTTGTGTGTGCTGCCGAGCTAGGGGCTAATTTCTCTGTGGTGGGGGTTTATTTCGTTGATGGGGACCTGCGTGCGATTTGAAATAAAAAAAGCAAAACGAATTTCGTTTTGCACACTCAGGTCCACATCAACGAAATTAGCCCCCAGCACGGCAGCACACACAACTGCCCGGTAGCCAGTCCGGCCCTGCTTCCCAACTTCCTATACATTGACGACCTGGTCTTAATAAGCAGAACGCCAATCGGATTACAGCATCTGCTGGATATTACCAAAGACTCCTCGCACACGAAAAAGCTACACTGGCATCTGGAAGGGCATTGCCTAGAACCAGCAACTGAATACAAATACCTTGGAGTCTTACAAAACAGCAAAGGCTCTTACAAACCCCAGATGGAAGCCCTGCGTCAAAAAGGCATCACAACAGGAATAGTAAAGAAGCCCCTAAAAAAGCACTACCAGACCCGACCTTAGATCCACTACTTCAGGTCTTACAGGCTAAGCTTCTACCAATGTCAACCTACAGAAGCTACCGAATCCGAGGGAGGGATGCGATCGATCTGGACAAAATCATCATCCGTGCCTATAGAGCGATGTTTCACCTACCAAACTATGCTTCCCCAGCCCAAATTCAGCTAGAATTCGACCCACAGAAACAAACCATGGCCAGAAGGGGGGGTGTTAATAAAAAGCTGGCATAAAATATGGGGAGCCAAGTAAGTACCTTCTAGACTCCCTATTGTAACTAGGCTTAACGAATTTCTGGGATATCCCTGCAACCCATTTGAGCTTCAAAAAAGCAGTAATGAAAGCTACAAACGCTATATCCATAATCGAAGATAAAACAACTCTGGTAAACAGGGCATATGGCTGGTCTGTTCTCAACGATTACACAGTTCTCAAACCACAACCATACTTGAGCGCAGGATTCAAAATCATGACGAAGGAGACATTTTTCAGCCACTGCCTGGGTATCCTTCCAATAGTGGCACCAATACTCCCTGGAAAAGGAAACCTGGAGAGGACATCTGCGGCCTCTGCGGAAATGGAAGTGAGGATCTTGCGCAGATAATCTGCATCTGCCAAAGCCTACTGGACGTAAGGCGTGCCATGCTCTGCTCCATCTTCAAACAAATAGGCATTAGGTCATGTAGACAGGCAGTGAAGCTCTGCTTCCACCCAACCGCCACTCAACTAAACTGCTGCTTTACAAAATTCCTTAGCACAGCAGAAAGGAGACTGGCCCAAATGACAACTTGCAATAAGCGAGTAAAAGAACAACTGGTCCAAGAGTAACCCTAAGTCATCAAACATGAGCAAGACAGGCTGTTACATTAACTTTTTTTTATTTTGGGCAAGCCATCACCCTATGAATGTAGAACTCTCACCCAACAAACCTGGAAGCAGACAAAGCCAGGAAACCAATAAAGAGCCATAAACCAAAGCAGCAAAAAATATAAAAAATAAAAAAAACGTATTAAAAGGAGCATTTTGCACAGCTTATTTTGCACAATGAACATTTTGCAGCCTGTATTTTTAAATTGGTTTTACTTTTTATTTTTGTATCTCTTCACATGTAATGTAAATGCATTCCTAAAGTGATATATGTACGCAAACAGTTTTTATTAATCATGCAAAATAAATACTACTACTTCCACTGTGGGTAGAGGCACATACCCAAACCATCATAGAGCTTTTGCACAACCTAGGATTCACCATTAACACGGTATAGACCCCATTCAGGTTTACCCTTCATAGGGGCAGTCCTCAACTTAGCCCCTGAGAAAGATTATCCCAGCGAATCACTGATTCAAGCTTTCCAGCCATTATCACCCCTTTTTTTGCCAGCAAGCCAAATAATGGTCAGGACAGTCACGCAGCTCCTCAACATGATGGCCTCCTGCATTGCCAAAGTTCCCCACGGCAAATTACAAATGCGTATGTTGCAGGAGTTGCTAGCTGCAATGTGATCACAAGCAGAGGTTCACAGGGAGAATCTGGTGTTGATTTGGAACAACAACAATCATCTGTTGGAGGGCTGTCCCTTTCTCGACCCAGTTCCACAGATGCCCATCCCAACAGAAGTTTCCTTTACTGAGTGGGAGGAGCATTTACAAGACTTAACTGTTCAAGTCAAGTGTGCACTCCACCAACTGGTTATCCACATCAACTACCTGGAACAACTGACCATCCAGTTAGCAGACAAAGCCCTTTTCTGCCACATTCAACACAAGGTGGTCCTCATCCACAAAGGCAACATGACTGCCATGTATTATCTCAAACAAACAGGGCATCACACACCCACCACAGCTGTCAGCGTTACCTTAGGGCATTTGGTAGTGGGCACTTCACCACGAAGTCCATCTACTGGCGGAATGCTTGACGGGAGCGAACAACAATTTTGCAGACATGATCAGCAGGATGTGGCAACAAGCACACGTATGAGAACTCCACTGGTAAGTCCCATTTTCGTCATTGAGAGTTTCCCAATATAGACGTCTACATCACAATCAATCACTCCAAATGCCCAAGTTTCACCTCAAGGTTCCCACAGTCCATGGGGAATGCACTATGGATGAATTGGTCAGTGATATTTGCATACGCTTTTCCGTTTCTCCCATTGCTTTCATTCATAGTTTGAGGGCTTTGCCAAACATATCTCACTCTTATTCTAATTGCGCCAACCTAAGCCATACAACCTTTTTTACAGTTAGTGCTGTTCTTAATATTTGTTCATACTGCTCTTAATTCCTCAAATATTTGTTGTTCTTCCTCATCCTCGGGCTCTGCGGTGGTTGGTGATTCTAAATCTATGCATTCTTCTTCAACTGCCTTATTCTTACATGTCCTAGCATGGATTTCAAATCCCTTAAGGAAGTTGTTAAACTCTTTCTTTGGCTTTGAGCTTGAAAATGTTCTCTCCACTTTGAGCATACATTGCTAAGTATTGAGTGGAGATTTTCTTTTTGGGTTCAAATGGCCACTTTGACTCCTTATCCTTCCCCCAATTTGAATCCCTTTCAAAGTTGAGTAGGATTTTGAAGGTCTTTCCCTGACTGTCTTTATGGTTCAACTTGTGTGGCTCTTTCTTCTTATGTTTCCCTTCAGTTGCAGATGGTTTAATTATTAAAGACGTTTTTGTGGCCTGAACGTCCGAAGGTTTCATCTTGGTTCGCAAGCAACACTGAGGCCTTGGGGACATGAGTCTTTTAATCTTCTTCATGTCCTTCGCCATCTCATATCTTTTGAGGTCTATATAGGTTTCTTCCGCTGCAGACCCCTCCCCCAGAGTCAACTTTGTTTCTTCGAACATTTCCTCATCCATAAAAACTCGGAGCTCCTATGGGGGTGCGGGTTAGTCTGTGCCTGCATCATGGTGTCGTGTGTCCACCCAAGCCTCTCACCTTAGGGGTTCTAGGGACTACTGCCTAGTAAACCTTGCACCCCTCAGACTTATTGTCCTTGAGTAGGCAAAGGAATACACCTTGAGCTTGTCCTTTTAGGCAAATCTGTGGTATCAATTAGGGAAGTTTTTCATCTCTTAGGACAAAAAGGAAAATATTACTTACCCTGCAAGCCTCTGCTCTTGGCATGTAGTGCTGTAGATTCACATGCCATCTAATGTTGGGTTCAGATGTATGCAACTTGTTTTTCTTCGATAAAGTATTTTGTACCCCTAGGTTTAGTGACTACGCCTTTTACTGGTAATGCTCATCGGCTCCCCTGTTAGATTGTGTGTTCCACATGGCCTGTGAGGCTGAAATGGAGCAGAGAGAAACAGAAGACGATGAATGTAAGGGAAATAAATACTTTTGCACCCTCCCAGGAGCAATGAAAGAAACACACAATACAGCAGTTTGCTCAGGAACAAATGACATTTATTTGTTTCTATCCATGCATACTTGCTGGCTAGGGAGGAAGAAGTCTGTGCACTCACTGGTGCGGTCGTCCTTCACTGTGTGGCTGGTATCTGGGCTACATATATACTTAGTAATGCAACTTTAGCAAAACTAAAAAAGACAAGGTGCCAAATATGGCCAAGAGAGATGCAAGATTGGCACCGTGCCAATTATAACACAGACATACAGTGCAAGCAGATATGAACAACCTGATGAGCAAAGCTAACCTGGTAGTCAGAAAATAAAGTGATATCTAATTTGGTTCTGAACAGCTGTTGAAGCTTGTCCAGGCAAGGTTGGGTGTATATTTAGTGCATACATATGGACAAATATTGTTATGTATATCCCCCCCCTGCAAGATGTAGGAAGGAAAGGCACCTGGGGTTTCTGGCGAGGCAGGGTGGGCACATGTGAGTCGACAGCACTACATGCCACAAACAGATGCTTTCAGGGTAACATTTTCCGTTTGTGGCATGTTTAGTAAATATACATGCTGTGCATAAACAGTAAATCAGTTCTGCTGTAATCTGTAGCTAACTGTAGGATGTTACAGAGGACTGGAAAAGTGTATGTAGAACCACCTGGCCAATTTTAACTTGTTGGTAGGCTAACACATCCACACAGTGATGGTGGCAAAAGTGTGCAGGTTGGACCAGCTAGCTGCCTTACACAAGCAAGCTATAGGGATGTTACCTAAGTAAGTCACCGATGGCCACTTTTTAGAGGTATAGTGGGGTCTGGTTGGGGGAGGCAACTGCCTATTGGCATTGGAGTAACATGTCTGAAGGCATTCCACTAATGACCTGGCTACGCCTGATTTGGAGAGAGTATGGCCTCTGCATGGTTTTAAGAATGAAACCAAAAGCTGCTGTTTTGCAGAAGGGTTTTGTCCTGTCAATGTAATACATAAGGGTTCTCTTAACTTCTACCAAGTAAAGCGCCCTCTCAGCTGCAAAATCAGGGTGAGGAAAGCACACCAGAAGCTAAATGGCTTGGTTAAGGTGGAAGGGCAATACTACCTGATGGGGGAATTTAGGATTTGTCCTAAGGAGGACTATCATTGTGCACTAGAATTAATGAACCTCAAAGCCTGGGTGACGGACAGGATCTTGGCGCTGCCTAACTGTAACACACTATCTAATCAGGTCACAATGTATGCCGCTGTGCTTTCAAAGTGAGGGAAGATTCACCTAACTTCCCCAGTTCAATAACAAGATTGGTACAATAATAAGCCAGACTTAAGCACCCACAAGATTAACAAAATAGTAAATATATAATCATAAACTTCAGAATTTATTTGGCGATTTTTATTTTCAGACTCTGGACACTTTCTTTTGGCTAACACGTGTTTCGTTGCATTGGGCATGCAGCCCTACCACTTCATCAGGGCCAAAAAAAAAAAACTTACATTGAAGAACAACTACATTGCATATGTGTTGCACCACAATAATATAGTGACTTTTGTGGATTATTAACATACTGAATTTGATATTGTGGCATACAAGTGGTAACCCATGCATATTGGTTTCAGAAACCTCAAATACATGGCAAGGTCCATAATGCCTAATACACGGTCGCAGTCACATGCATATCAGTTCAATGATTGTTTATCAGGTCCTGCTATACAAGATACAACTAAGACAACAATTTAGATCATAGAACGTCCATGTATAGAATCACTGCGTCATATGCAATTCAGCTACCCCTCATAGCTAGGGACCATCAAAATTGCAGCCAAATTAACAAACAATCAATTAATTGCAAAGCATGGCAACTAAAAAGATTTTACGTGCACTCCCTAAAAAGCATGCCGCTAATATCTCCAGGGATGTCCCCAAAAATAAGCACAAAGAAAGGATGTAGGAGAGTAGGATCTGCTTGCTATGGTTACCCCCACTGTTTACTGTGTTTCACCGATTTATCGAATTTAGTCTGGCTGGGGCCCTGCTATCCAGGACCTCAGCCTAGCTGCTTCCTCTCTAAACCGATTGCATGTACGTTAGGTACACTCCAAATTGGTTACTGGGTTACCTTTGTGAGTCCCTAGTATATGGTACCTTAGGTACCAAGGGCATAGGTACCCCAGAGGCCCATCAGGGGCTGAAGAATGTATTATGCCACCCCTGGGAAGCCTTCCAAAATGACACCACAGGTCTGCTACCTGCAGCCTGGGTAAGGTGGTGCTTGCACCCCTTACTTAGCTATAGTATACCTATATCTACCTTTTCAAACAGACACATAAAAACCTATACGTCACTCCTATAGCAGGCCTTGACAATCCTGGAGGCAGAGTGCTTGGTTTTGTGTGAGAGGGTGCCCTAGCATGAGCGGAGTCCCTCTGCAGCTTTTGGAATCCCTTCCTTATAGCTGTTCTGTGATACAGCCATATCATATACTCCTAAGTGCATTATAACCTTGCGGTTAATGCCAACTTTGGAATGGCTGCATCAAAACATGTCGTGTTTGGTGTCAAACACTTTGTAATACTGCCCCCCCCCCCACCAGTTCTGGCAGCGGGGGTAGCATTCCACCCTTCTAGAGGGAATGTACACACTAGTATAACCAGTAAAAGTTAAACAGAGCCTCAGCATCACAAAATGGATGCTGCTGCCATAAACACGAGTCTGACCTCCTGCTGCTGGACGAAACTCTGGCAGGGGAGGCCTGGACAATAGGTTTCCTGTCCAGGGAGGTGTAGCCACCTCCACAGACAGGCTTTAGTGTATTGGGGCAGGATGGGTGCATTCACTGAATGCTTTTCAGGCAGTGCCTGGGGCACACAAGGTGTCCCTGTGCATTTCCCAGTTCAAACCGGTTGCTGGGGCTTTCAGCCCCAGCACGAAACTGGACAAAGGGGAAGGGGTGTAACCATCCCCTCCCCAGGTCCTCCCATTGGTGGGACCTTAGAGTTAGTCCATCCCCTAAACTTTAGATTACCCTGGACAAAACTCTGCAACATATATCTTGGACCTTCGACATTCTATTGTGACTAGAAGACTGAAGAAATCTCCCTTGGGGTCAAGGAGTGACTCCCCTGTTCAGAAGGCACCAAAGAAGCATCTTGCCGGTCCGTATTTTTGAGGCTCCCGCCAGATCCCGAAGAATCTGCGAAAAAGGACAGACTTCCAGACATCTCCAAGGCCGGCACGAGTCCCCAGCAAAGCAAAGACCTGTAGCCATCACGAGAGACATGGGACCGAAACACCTGGACATCCAGCACATTTGCTAGTGCATCAACTTCCCGAGCTTTCCTGAAGTTGTGCATTGGGCTACTTGTAGTCCAAGCCCTGAGCACCTTTTGCACTGAAGCTTGTGGGCCTACACTCCACGAGTGTTCCGTGGGCCTGCTTCCTGCATTTCTGCTTGAGGTCCCTTCGCAATCCCTGGTCCGTCGACTGGTGGGTCCCCACAAAGCAATCTCCTTTGTTTCTTTGGCTTTCCTGGTTGTTCCGGACGTGTCCTGACTCCCCTCCAAAGGGTGAGTTCTCAGACCTTGCTGGTCTGCACCGAAGCCAATCTTTCCATTCTGCATGGATTGCTGTTGCCAAGGCTTGTGGGGTCCAGTCTGGACACCGATGCTGCAGCACTCGACATCCAATGTGGGACAGCTCGAATCCAGCTCCTGGTTGTCATCGATGCCTCCTGGCTGAAGAGTCAAGCTTCACCTACATCACTTGAAATCACCTGACATCGGCTGGCATCTTCTTGTTGACTCCCTGGTCACTGGCAAGTGACCCAGACTCTGTCCCCTCTGCTTTCAGGTTCTTTAGATCTCCGATCCACCCATGGATCCATCTGGACACTCTTCATCTGGTCGCCTGCAGCACTTCTTTGCAGCTCTCCATAGGAAACGACGACAAAACCCTACACGAAAAGACACCTATGCACCCGGCTTCCCTGGGTGAGGTAACACGAGAACTTCGGTGCTCCCGTGGGTCTTGACTCTCAAAGCGTCCAATACTAAAGGGGTTTGTTCCTAGTGCACTCCTAAGTGTCCTTATTCTTTAAAAAACGAACCGCAACTTTCTACATAGAAGTCCATGGTGATTCGCGGCTGTGTTTAGACACTGCACGCGTCACCCGTGGGTCTCCTGCGTCCCTACCTTGAGTGGTTTCTAGTTGCCCCAGCGGTTCTGGTTCTACAAGCCCTAGGCCTTGTCTCTATGCTCCTCGTGGTTCTTATACCACTTTCTTAGTATATGGTTTGTGCGGCCCCTAGGGCAAAAAGTATACTGTGCTAATTTACTGTGTGCTATTTAAGTAATTGTATTGTACTTTGGCATCTAGCCTCATAAAGAGACTAGAGGGGTGTGTTTAGAATAAATACATCTATTTTATATATATACCTGGTGAGGTTCTCCTTTCATTTGATCACTCATGAGATTATAGACTGGTAAAACTAGCTGCTTTACATTCCTTCAAGGCTTAGCCTGAAGGCTGCTCTCCACAGCTACCACTAGGATAGCTTTCTATAAAGGTTGTCTTTAAACCTACCATCAATAAGGGTCGTTTGGACTGGTGCAAGGTGCCCACTAGAATAGTGGACAGCATATGCCAGGCCAACTTCTCAATTTGGTGTGCAGCGTGTGGGATTCCAGCTTGCATTGTTTTAGCAGATAATCTTGAGTATTGATCATTTGAAAAAACACTAAAGGTACCATAGGTACATATAATACAAGCTTAAAATACACTGACCTTAGAGTTGTGTGTCAAGGGCTTAGCACACCCTTTCTACAACTCAAGAGGGGTTTAGCAGGTAAACAAGTAATGTAGGTAGTGCATTCACCACACCTCACTAGTCATGTCTTTTAGAGCAGGACCTAGTGGGTCTCTGCCAGCTGTCAGTCAAGTACAGACATCTAGTATGACACCTTCTAGGAGTTAAGGGCTCTTTGTGCCATGAGAAAGTTAAAGACAGCACAGAATCCCAATACCCAACACCTCATAGATGTATTACTGCTTGATGACTTTAGGCAGGCTACAGAGCCTGAAAGGGTAGGCAGTGGGGTGGGTACAGCAGAGGAGGAGAATCCCAGTGGGGAACCCCACCAGGACTCAGACTCTGATACTGACCAGGCAGGTGACAATGACCTAGACCTGGTGAACCCAGCTCCCCCTGGAGATGAGATGGCCAAGGTGGCCCTATATTTGTCCACCCAGGAAGAGTTGGTGGTGTGCCCAGAAGAGACAGATCTCCTTCACAGGAATCTAATCATTCTGACACATCTGTAGGGTCCTCTGTCTATGCTCATAGGAGGGATACCTCTCCCGGGAGCAGAGAGAGAGCATCAAGTAAGAATGAAAGAAGCTCAGCTGAGGATAAGGAGACAGCAAGTAGCCTTAGAGATGGACCCTAGAGCTTGAAAGAGCAAGAAAAAAGATGGGGCTAGAGCCCCATGGTGGCAGCAACTTCCCTATTGGTTGGGATAGGTCTTATGACCATAGGAAGCTTAACAAGATTGTACCTCCCTATCAAAATGGGGATGACATCCACAAATGGGTAACTGCACTGGAGAGGGCCTGCAAAGTGCAGAAGGTACACCAGGAGCAGTGGGCGGCAATATTGTGGCTTTCCTTTGCAGACAAAGGAAGAGACAATCTCCTCACTGTCAGAGAAGATGATGCTGATGATTACAAGGTCCTGAAGAGTGCTCTGATAGATGGGTTTGGCTCAAACACTGAGCAGTATAGAATAGAGTTCAGAGATACCCAGAAGGCACAGACTCAGTACTGGGTTGACTTTGTAGATTGTGCTACTAAGGCTCTGGAGGGCTGGTTACTGGGCAGTAAAGTGTGTGACTATACAGGAATGTATAATCTAATCATGAGGGAGCAGATCCTTAATAACTGTCAAAATCAGCTGTTGCGTCAGCACCTGGTAGACTGTGATCTGACCTCTCCCCAAGAATTGGGAAAGAAGGTAGACAAATGGGTCAGAACCAGGGTGAAGCAGAAGGTATAGAACCAAGGTGGTGACCAGAAGAAGCAAGATCAAAAAGGAGGGGAGAATGGTAAAGACCAGAAGTCTTCACAAGGTCCCCAAAAATGCTTCTAATGGTGGGAATCCCCAATCTTCCAAAAAAGAAAGAAGGCCCAAGAAAACCATGGTGTAAAGTCTATAAACAGAATAGCCATTGGACGAGTGACTGCACCAAGAAAGGTGCAGCACCAGCCACTATTGCCCCTAAGGCAATTGTTCCCCCTAGTTCAGCTACAAATGGTGGTTCTCAGTAGAATGGTGTAGTAGGGTTGCCCCTGGGATCTGAGATGGACTCTGGCCTTGTCAGAGTTCCAACTCAGGCTGTGTTAGTCTGTGATGGAGGCATGGCTATGACCTTCTCTGCGAGTCCCAGTAACCTGGGCAAGCACAGACAACAGCCTTTGATAAATGAGAAAAAGGCAGAAGCCTACAGGGACCAGTGTCACAATGGTGACACCTGAACATATATTTTGCACCGAATACTGCTTTCATTGAAGGAGGATTCAATCTGTGTGCTGTAACCTGTAGACATTATTGGGCTTCTCTGCGGATTTTAACCCCTTGGCTGTGGGGGTTATTTCCCCGCTGTGCTCGGGGGTGGGGTAGTGGGGGCGCGCACAGCGCCCGGTGCGGATGACGAGCTCAGCTCGTCATCAGACACGGTGCTAGTGTGCTGATGACGAGTTGAGCTCGTCACAGCCACATCCGTTTCCTTAGAATGCTCAGCACAGCGAGGAAATTATCCCCGCGTGTAAGCGTTCTAACGGTCATAACGAGCTCAGCTCGTTATCAGCACATAAGCACCGTGGCGGATGACGAGCTGAGCTCATCAGCATGGGAGGGGTTAAAGACCGATACATCAAACCCTATGGTCTTTGCTGTAAGCAGGTTTTTATTGAATGTTTGGTATAGGCGGCAGAAGTTCATGACCTAGACTGTTTAAGTGGTTTTTGTTCTATCAGAGACATAATCAAGCCTAGAGAAGCTTGAATACTTTGAAAGTAACTTTTTAGTATGAATGCCTGATCATATCTGGCACAAAGCACTTTAATTATATGTTAGTATGGTATTGTCTGAGGTTTCTTAACTGATTCATGGGAGTTTTTAATATGTTGTTTTTATATGTGCAAACTGGGTAAGATTATTTTAGTCGTTTATTGTTATTTATTGATTAGGTATACTTTTGACGGTTTGGATTAACCGAATAATGTTTTATGAAGAGTGGATCACATTCTCCATCCAGACATCTCCTACAACCGTGATGCCGATTCTTTCTCACTTGGTAAAGCCCTGAAGTTGTGCTGTAATCTTAAGTCTTTGGCCCCACCACAGCAGCCTTTGCTGTGTTAGGGAATGCTCCCATCCTACTTACTTTGTTGCTCCCCGTCAGCACTGGAATACCACTTTAGTGACATCAGTAAGATTTTATAGGAGGGGGTTGTCATATAAGATCCCTATCAGTCAGTCTAGACTGAGCGGGAGTTTGGCCCTATCAGCCAGGTCGTCCCACCCGCCCACCAGCCAGTCGCTAACGACCAGAAGGTATGTTGCTCTGTAATAAAGATGGAAATCTACCATACCCGTCCCTCCATCACAAGCCGACTTCCTAAATTTGAAGTGGGCGATATGAGGCAAGCAGCTGGACCATAAGAAGGATTGTATCAGATACCAGTTTCCAAAGCAAGCTGTGTAAAATAGGGAGGGAAATGTTTTGTAATACGTAGTGCCATCGGGAGTAGGATCACCATTTGAAATAGGGCAACCTTTCCTAATAATTGCAAAGAGAGTGACTCCCAGAGTTGCAAGTCTGCTTTCACACATTTTGTTATAGAGTTAAAGTTAAGGTCCCAGGTCTCACCTGGGTCTCTAGAAATACAGTACCCCCAAAATATGTGAATACTGTGCTATGTGCAGGCATGGAAGTGGGCCAGGAGGGCTTATTGGTTGACCGATAGTCCTGAGGCCATTGCAGAGAGCTCTAGAATTCCATGCATCACTGCCTTGAGGTCCAGGGGTGTAACAGGAATAGCAGGATGTCGTCTGTGTAGAGGGAGATTTGGTCTTCTGTATCCTCTTCCCATCACTATCACCACCCCGGGCATAGCAGTGTATTATCCCGGCTATTGGTTCAATCGCAAGGGCAAAGAGGAGCTGTGATAGCAGGCTTTCATGACGTGTGCCCCTACAGATGGGTAAGGACTCTAATAGTGCTCCATTGACCAATGTTTATGCCCTTGGTCTGGAGTGTAGCAGCTCTATGTACCTACAGATCGTGGGTCTCAGTCCCATTTTTTTCAAGACCTTGAACAAGAAAGGCCAATCTACTGTGTTGAATGCTTTTTTGAAGTAAAAAAAGAAATCGAGCCAGCGGATCATAGTGCTCCTTTATGCGGGTCATGGCCACATGGACCCAGCGGATGCAGTGGTGTGTACTGCGCCCCAGCATTAATCCGCATTGATCTGGGTGAATCAGATTGTGTAGGACTGGTCGGAGTCTGTTGGCAAGGATTTTGTCCTTGGCATTTATTAGGGAGATAGGCCTATTGAATGCACAGTGATTGGCGGGTAGACCCGGTTTAGGAATTACCTCGATGATGGTCATATCCATTTAGGGGGGTAGCCTCTGCCTTCTGCTTTTGTGGAGAGGTTGAGCAGGTGAGGCGTGGCATATTTCCGGCAGCATTCCGTTGGGAGCCAGTTGGGTCCCGGTGTCTTACCAGAATTTAATCCTTGTATCACTGCGCTGATCTCCCCTCCCATCATTGGGCTCTCTAGGGCTAGTCGGTCTGCTGCGTGGGGGGATAGGGGTGAGTGAGTCTAGAGGTATATCCTCAAGGATGGGATGCTGTATTTTGCATATTGGCAGCTCATTGGGTGTGTAACGGAGTTCAAAGTGTGTGGCAAAAACTGCAGTTATGTTGGTTGATTTCCGCACTGGGAGGTTGTAGTTGTATAGTATTTCTGAGATGATGTGGGAGGTTGCGTGTCTGATGGCCAACCAGTACAACAGTTTCCCTGATTTGTCATGTGTTCATAGACTTTTTGTGTGGAGGCTCTCCAAAATTGGCGAGTGCTGTTTGACAGAGGGATGTTTTTGTTAGTCTGTTGGCGGCCCAGAGCCTCTGTCGGGCATCGGGTATACTGTTGTTCAAGATCTAGAATGCAGACTTCAAGTGCTGCCTTGGAGAGAGCTTTCTCAGCTTCGTGGAGTTCGGAGGTTGCCCTTGGCAATACCCTGGAGGGTGGCCTTACAGGTTATCCAAAGGGTTCCCAGGGAGTCCACTGTGCTTGGTTTCAGGTGAAGTAGTTCTCTAGTTTAGTAGCAAGTTCCCAACATTTTTCCTTTTTAAGGTGCCACGCACTGAGGTGCCACATGCGTCTCAGAGTCTCATCATTACTGCTCAGGGCCATCATCACTAGGGAGTGATCAAAGATCACTTTTTGGAGAGGGGTTGGCCTAACGGCTAAGGCGCTCGACCTCGGACCTGGGGATCTGGGTTCGAGTCTCGGTAACGACGCCAAAAACCTCCTGCGATTCTGGGCAAATCACTTAATCTCCCCGTGCCTAAAATGAAAGTGTGTCCTCATGTAACGTAACTGGTGCTATGTAAAGCGCTCTGATACCTGATTCAGTTCGGGTCTAGTTCGCGCTATATAAAACTCTGAAGAAAAAAAAAAAGATACCTCTGAAGTGTATAGTAGCCGAGGTCATTTGCAACATGTAGATTGCAGGGAGCAATATGGGGTCTATGCACGAGTGTCTTGCGGGATGCTGATGTATGGGTATATTCTGCAGACTAGGGGGTGCCAAGTTCTCAAGCAGTCACAAAAGTTCAGGGCGTCCATCCATTCTGTGAGTTGTTTGGCTGTTAGTCGGTCAGCCGTAGGTGGACTGGGGGGGGTCGAAGTCTGAGTTTGGGGTAGCACTGAAATACCCACCCACAAAAACCATCCCGGGGGTATCTCTACAACAGTCTTTGGCAGGGATTCTAGGGTAGTAGATTTCATGTGCGGTAAGACATAGAAGGTTGTAGGTTCTGCCTCAAGTAGTAGCTCCACTCTTCATATCTGCCCGGGGGGGTCAACGACTATTAGTTATCGTCAGGTAGCTACAGGCAAACCTGAAGGATACACCCGATCGTATTCGTATAATTTGAGGGAGGGCAGAGGGATCCCAACAGGTAGGTTTCTTGGTGCATCAGGACTTAGGGTTGAGGTTGCTTAGCATATTTTAGGACAGCTATCCTCTTAATGCGATTCAGGAGGCTGTTCACATCCCATGACATGATCTGGGGTATCATCCTTTGTTTAAGTGTAAGCATGGGTTTGAATGAGACACTGAAGTGAGCATGGCTGTATGAGCCTGGAGGGGTCCTCTGCAGGACAGCCATGAGTGTTGCAGTTTCTCTTCTGGGATGGTATTAACTGAGGGTGCGAATGTGTGTGTGGTACATGATGAGTAAATATAAGTGGTAATATCCTCTTCCTCCCAACCCCCGCTCTTCCCAAGAAGCATCTGTCACCTCAAGAATCCTTGCTACTAGAACCAAAACAAGTCTTAAGTTTGTTGGACATAAGAGGTGAACGTCCTCCTTAGAGATGGATTGAGTTGGTGTGCGACTGCTATAAAGAAGTCAGCAAGTTAACAGTTAGTGGGAGAGCTTTCCTAGGCATTGTCTGCTGGGCTAGGTCTAAGCTCCATGGGTGCCTCCAAGGGTCTGGGAGAGCCATACTCCCGCAGGCTGTCTTGTGTATTAGTACCAGCAGCCTGGTACCTTGCTTAGCGAGGACAGGTACAAATCACACATGTCAAGAGTTGGCAAGTCGCTCCCTGATGTGATGTTGACACTATCTTAGGGTAATTTTACCCTTACTTTAGGAAGGGTTACCTCATTCGGAGCACTCTGTTAGCCAGATCTCAATAGTGGCAGTAAGAGGACAATGGGCACCTTATCACCAATGCATTATGTGGGGGTTGGAGAGGATACTGAGCTCCTCACACTGCGGTGAAGATTAGGTCACATTAATTTGATATTTTTGGTCCTGACAAAATGCCAACAAATCGCTTGACTATATAAGGCATGAAACATGTTGACCTTAATTGTAGACCCTAGCCTACTAACAGGTCTACAGGTAACCAACACTTGATTGCAAACAGAGATAGGGACCATTATTTTCCCAATTCCTCTGTCACTTTCGTTTTAATCTCAACATTGACCAGAGAGATCACATTAAATACATTGAGAAATATGGTCCATAGTTTATTTTAGATTAAAACTTTTGCCAATCTTCTCACCTTCTGCCCAGTTGTGCTCATCAGGCATTTTTTGAAAAAATATCTCCGATAGAGTGCCCTCTTGCGGCGCCTGTTGGGCATTGCAGACCCGTCCCGGCGAGGAGCATAGCACAACGATGAAACATGTCACTCTTGGGTGAGTGAGGGCAATTGTTCCTAAAAACACATGCTTCCAATGGTACCGGCTAACAGTTTGAGATAGTTTCTTTTTGACTTATCTTCTGGTTTATTCTGTCATATATGAAGCAAGTGTATACTGGATCGTTTATCTCCTCATCCTCTTATGTGATATGGATTTCAGGGTAGCCATGTCATCTAATGCAGATATCCAGATCTCTGCAGCGTCATCTTGGTTGCCATATCACGAAGGTCTTACAGAACAAGTGCGACATCCACCTCTACTCACTTACTTTGACCTCCATTGCTGCTGGGTAGGCCTGGATGGCGATAAGGAGAATATTCATGTCAGCAGGGGCCATTGTCTGTGGGACTTCTTGGTCAGGGCCCTTGTGGGATGCACCTCTCCCTGGGGTTGTATATTTATCAATTTTGGATCCGACCTGGGTCGTGGCAGATTTGTCCATAGCCATGATGGTGTACTGTGCCGGGGCCTTGTGTATGGGCCTCACATTGCGACCAGCCTGTTAGCAATTAGGTTGTTACAGAGTAGAACTTTGGGTGAACAACGTCTGCGACCTTGTATTAGGGGGCGGGGGAACTGGTGGAAGATTTGGGTGCCTTTCAGGTTTGAGTGTGTTGTCCTTCACCAACCCCCTTTCCCCAGGGTTAGCATTGGACAGCACAAATAGCTGGTGGGCCCAGGCAGTGAAGCAGTCGTCACCAGGCACTCTCTTCCGAGACACCCTGGCCCAATCATCAAGGGCACTTCTTGCTTCGAGTCTACTGTGCCCCCTTTCCCAGGTCTAGTCTTTTAGTTTCCAGGTGGGGGTCTCTCCTGTATTGCTGGGATCGGGCCCCCGGCCTGAATGTCCTGCACCACTCGCTTCCATGATTGGTCCGGCACACCTCTGTGATAAGAGGTAGGGAGGAGATGTGGAGACGACAAACTCTTAGGGGGCAAGAGAATCCAGTTGCTGGATCAGGTCTCAAGCACTTCTAGGCCTCCGTGGCCACCACGTGGTGATGCAAGCCTCCTCTGCCACAGTGTGTGGGCACCACAACAGACCGGTCAAATTGAGTGCATGCAGGCCATCCTGGGGGTCCGGCAGTCTTGTGCAAAGGTCAGCGCCTGAGCTTGGAGGACATCTCCTGGGGTCTATTGGGCAGCCCGGCTGCAGGAGTAGACTGGGTGGGTCATTGAGTGGGGCCTGTGGGGTTCAAGGCCACTCAGAGATGCCGGGGATAAGAGACTCCCTTGTTGGGATTTTGGACCGGGGAGGGACTCTCAACTCACTGCGATTAGCCATGGGCAATCAGAGCAGCTGCGTCTGGTTCCAGGCGACGGGGCTGCCAAGTGAGAATCACCTTTCGGTGTGAGTCGGGTGTATCAGGCAGTCTTCGCCTGGGTTCCTCTTGGGCTGAGAGTTGCAAGGTGCTGCCTTGGCAATTTTGGAAGGCAGAGGAGGTCCAGGAGCACAACCAGTATGCGTCCGCCATCTTGGCAGGTCAGGCCACACCCCCTCTTCATAACCTTTTATCATGAGTAGGAGCTTGGTTTGAACATAGGATAAGAGCAGTAAGGGGTTACGCTATCCTCTTCAGGTAGCATCTGAAAAATAAGGCACGACTATGACCTGGTGTAGGAAGACTTTGAATGTGAGAAGAATTTTCCCTTTACACTTCCATGGAAAGAAAAAAGAGAGAAACGGCGAGCGTGCTCACCCACTTGAATGGGGAAAGGAGGCAAAGGTCAATATAAACTCTAGTACAAAGATATAGAAGCAGTGCCCAGTAGCGCCACTAGTTGGCAAAACCCTCTGATCGATAATGCGTGAGAGCCACAAAGAAGGAATACAGTTTGAAAAATCGCATTGGGGTGGAGGGGGAGAGGAAGAGAAATTGAATGTGCTTAGAAAGACACACTATGGTGCAAAAAATAAAACATAACTCTAGATAAAGCAGCAGCATAATTTTTATTTTAATACAAACAACCCAACAAATTCTGCCAAATCTACATTTTAAAGTATGTACAATTCAAAAAAGAATATTACAGCTTTTTTTTAGGAAAATATAGAATATCTTTCACTATAATACAAAAACATGCATCTTTCAGTCATTGCTTTGAAAAACCAACTGGTGAAATACAAATATAAACAAAAAACTTTTTCCGGGCAGTGTATGTAGCTTTGAGGTTCAGCAAAGACTCATTAATTACAAGGAGTTTTTGCTTAGATTCAGAGTTTGCACAGTTTACACATTTACAGCTCTAGCAAGTACCATGCAAAAAAGCTTCCTCATAATGATTCTGATCCCAGACTAGAAATCACAGCAAAGTAAGACAACATTTCTGAATTATTGAAATACCACTGATTCCGTTTTGTGCTCAAAACAGCTAAAGATGCATGTATTTATAAAAGATTTCAATAGTTAAGAAGACCTTATTTAAAGGATATTAATTAGGCAGTTTTCTTCTGTTAAGCACGTGACCTAGCATGGTCTTTTAGCAAAATGTAAGTAATGGATATGTGGCAATCGGATACGACACTTATCCTACTGATGTCTTCCACTATTAAATTCTTAGTTGGTTCAGTACAGCGCTCTCAAAATGATAAACCTCAGGATAATGTGATTTATGTCTCAAAACTAGAGTAATCTTACAAGAGAGCACATGAAGAGCACCAATGTTTATG